>NC_084617.1:76781948-76796948 GCF_033978795.1 Nerophis ophidion | reverse complement strand
TCAGCTGTGGCTGATTGGCACCTGGCCACACCTGGTGTCAATCAGCCAGCCACTATTTAAGACCTGTTTTCTCCTCCAGTCAGGGCTGGATTATTGTCGTGTCAATGTCATTGTGTACTTGTTATTCTTACTGGTCGTGTGAATGCAGCGTAGCGGTAAGCTATATTTGGTAGATGTTTTGTAGCTTACTGTTTTTTGTTCCCTGCTTCCGATTTGTTTGTTCATAGCCCTTAGTTTGTTATATCCGCCCATGTGCGTGCTTTTTGTTTGTACCCTTTTGGTTTTGTTTCTGTCTTAGTATCTTTATTAAATCATGTTTACTTACCAAATGCCTGCCTCCTTCTCTGCATTATGGGGTTCAACAACAAATAATCCTGACACATAGGAATGTTTGAGCCAAACAAAACCAAAAGTACACGATAACTAAACAAAAGCATAAAATCTGCTGCAAATTCAAACCCTGAAGTTTTAGTCGGTGGAATTGTTTTCCTCGGTTTGTAAACATAAACGAAAACAAAAGATTTTGAAAAGAAAAGAAAAATCAATCCGACCTCTCTAGGATTGATCATATACTGATGATACTACCCTTGGTATCTACTGTATTTTCCAGACCATAGGGCGCACCGCTTTTTAAGGTGCACTACTCATTAGTGCATCTATTTAGTTGTCACACAAAAGGCGCACCATTAAAGGAGTCATATTATTATGATTTGTTTTAGATGTAAAAGACTTCCTTGTGGTCTACATAACATGTAATGGTGCTTCTTTGCTCAAAATGTTGTTTGATGTTTTACACATCATCTTCAAGTCGCTTTCTGACTTATTTACGTGCCTCAACTTGGACAGCGTCTTCACCCCGTCATCTTTGTTGTAGCGGTGTAGCGTGCAAGGACGGGAGTGGAAGAATTGTCAAAAGATGGCGCTAACTGTTTTAATGACATTCAGACTTTACTTCAACCAAAAACGGAGCAGCATCTCCTCATCCGTGGCCCGCTAGTGCAACAACAACACCCGTGGATGTGTCCCGTGAAAAACCGTCCGACCGGAACTCTCTAATAACTAAAGTTCCTTTGATAAATAATGTAAACTCACTACACCGGTATGTTTTATCACTTTCATGGCGAATTTACTGACAGATGTAAGTAAGAACTTTCCACTACTTTATATTAGAAATGGCAACAGTGGAGGATGAATGTCACATAAAAAGAAGATAGAGAAAAAGTAGATGCTTATCGACTGTGTCGCATGGACTACAAAGGCGGATGCGTGCAATTTTTCAGGATTTATGCAGATCCCAAATTCAGATCAGCAGGTACCAGAAGGTAAGAAATGGTACCAGATAATGTCTTACCTTATACACACAGCATAATAATACTCCCATGTTGAAGCACAGTACAATCCATCAAGTGGTGTGGCTTCATAGATTACTGAGGTCGTACTAAAAAATTTTGACGGATTTTGGAGCGCTGTGTGTAATGTTCTATATTTTCAATGGAACATATAACATTTTGATGTTGTTTACTTGAGTCATAATGCAGTCTACACATATCTCTTATGTGTGACTGCCATCTACTGATCACATTTTAGTGAATTATATTTATATAGCGCTTTTTCTCAAGTGACTCAAAGCGCTTTACATAGTGACACCCAATATCTAAGTTACATTTAAACCAGTGTGGGTGGCACTGGGAGCAGGTGGGTAAAGTGTCTTGCCCAAGGACACAACGGCAGTAACTAGCATGGCACAAGCGGGAATCGAACCTGCAACTCTCAAGTTGCTGGCACGGCCACTCTACCAACCGAGCTATGCCGCCCCTTTATCATTACACCTTGTACCAAATAAAAAAGCTACGAGGTGGGTAAGCACAACCAGAATGATTCTGGTTGATAAGGCGCACTGTCGAGTTTTGAGAAAACGAATGGCTTTTAAGTGTGCCTTATAGTCCGAAAAATACTGTTCATCAGATAAAAAATCATTTTGGGCTCCAGTACTCTGGAATGCCCTCCCGGTAACAGTTGGAGATGCCACCTCAGTAGAAGCATTTAAGTCTCACCTTAAAACTCATTTGTATACTCTAGCCTTTAAATAGACTCCCTTTTTAGACCAGTTGATCTGCCGTTTCTTTTCTTTTTCTCCTATGTCCCACTCTCCCTTGTGGAGGGGGTCGGGTCCGATCCGGTGGCCATGTACTGCTCGCCTGTGTATCGGCTGGGGACATCTCTGCGCTGCTGATCCGCCTCCGCTTGGGATGGTTTCCTGCTGGCTCCGCTGTGAACGGGACTCTCGCTGCTGTGTTGGATCCGCTTTGGACTGGACTCTCGCGACTGTGTTGGATCCATTATGGATTGTACTTTCACAGTATCATGTTAGACCCGCTCGACATCCATTGCTTTCCTCCTCTCCAAGGTTCTCATAGTCATCATTGTCACCGACGTCCCACTGGGTGTGAGTTTTCCTTGCCCTTATGTGGGCCTACCGAGGATGTCGTGGTGGTTTGTGCAGCCCTTTGAGACACTAGTGATTTAGGGCTATATAAGTAAACATTGATTGATTGATTGATTGATTTAAAGTGTGCTATACTAATGTGCCCAAAGGGAGCCAAAATAAAATATAAACATGCATGTGCTTTTAAACACAAAATGCATGTTGGTTTTGCCAATAATTCTGCATTTATTTTCCTGCAAGGTCCATCATCAAGGGCCACATTTCCAAACACCACTAAAATACATTAGGGACCGTCACGTTATTGCGTAATAGCGACTGGCCTTTGAATAAAGTATTTGTAGCACCGGCAAATAAGACGGAGGCAGCAAGTCCAGCGTCCTCTGCCTTCCTGTCCCCATCACACAGGTGTGGGTGTGTGAGAACCCTCCATCTTTGTCACCTTCCCTTTGGTTCTTTGCTGCCGCTGCACACATGGCTGGTAAAACTTGAAATGGAAACAAGCTTAAAAGAACTCTTGGTGTTTACCCAATTTACTCCTGACCTTTAGGAAGAAGGTTGAGGAGAGGAACAGGCCAGGAGTTGCTGCAGGAGCCTATTACAAGTCATCACTTGCTGGCTCCACAAATGGAGGAGGACAGAGAGGATTGGAATATAACTTCATGCCGCGTCTGCTAAGAAATATAACAGCACATGTTGTTTTCTTCTGTCCTATCCTTTTACTGACCTTTTAGATCCCAGGCCTGGTGATAATAATAGTTCTGCCACTGTGGCTGATAGAGTACGTGTTTGCCAGGAAGCCATGTGCTGCACTAAAGATGTTCTGCCCAAGCAATAAGATGGAAGTGCACATTAGGGTTGGGGAAGGAAAAATAGGGATCATTTTAAGTAATGTTTTGTTAAAAAAATCCACTGTTCGGACTCTTTGGATCTCGTCCCAGTTTTGTGGTCCCAGTTTTTGGTTCCGTTCGGTGTAAATTCTTGTTCTTTTTCATGTTGTACGGTATACCGGTATTATTATAGTACCGCGATACTAATGAATCTTATTCAGTACTATACTGTTTCTAAAAATAACTTGTTTATAGAAGTCTTCCTTACCTTTCTTCAGTTTTAAAAGTCTCTCTGTCTCGATGGAGATCTTCCAGAGTCGAGACCCAGGATGGACCGCTCGTCGGGACCCAGGATGGACCGTTTGCCTTTGTATCGGTTGGGGACATCTCTACGCTGCTGATCCGCCTCCGCTTGGGATGGTTTCCTGTGGACGGGACTCTCGCTGCTGTCTTGGATCCGCTTTGAACTGAAATCTCGCGACTGTGTTGGAGCCACTATGGATTGAACTTTCACAGTATCATGTTAGACCCGCTCCACATCCATTGCTTTCGGTCCCCTAGAGGGGGGGGGGGGGTTTGCCCACATCTGAGGTCCTCTCCAAGGTTTCTCATAGTCAGCATTGTCACTGGCGTCCCACTGGATGTGAATTCTCCCTGCCCACTGGGTGTGAGTTTTCTTTGCCCTTTTGTGGGTTCTTCCGAGGATGTTGTAGTCGTAATGATTTGTGCAGTCCTTTGAGACATTTGTGACTTGGGGCTATATAAATAAACATTGATTGATTCCTTTATTACCTCCTGCTTCGATTGAAAGTCCAGTTTAGAAAACTGTTTTATTTTAGATATGTAATCCTCCATGTTAAAAATGCAAGCGAGAGGAAAAAATAAACAATCGCTGCTCACTCTTGCTGCTTGTTGTCACTTCTTCTGCAGCCGAGTAGTCGCAAGAAGGATCACTAGCGCCCTCTACCACCAGGAGGCGGGAGTCATTTAATGACTCATATTTGACACACGCAGCTACGGTATATTAATAAAACATAGCTGCTTACTGTTCTCTTTAGCATATTCAATAGCTTGGACCTTAAATCCTACTGAATAGCTCTTAATCTTCTTCCCTTTATGCGATTTCAAATGATTGAAATCAGCCTCCTCCATTTTGAAAATGATGACAGGTGAAGTGTCACTCGTGACGTGACGAGTTGATTGGAGTGTTCCATGTCACCTGTCACCTTGATTTGAGTGTTCCATGCCACCTGTCACCTGTGTCACCTGTCACCTTGATTGGAGTGTTCCATGTCACCTGTCACCTGTGTCACCTTGATTGGAGTGTTCCATGTCACCTGTCACCTTGATTGGAGTGTTCCATGTCACCTGTCACCTGTCACCTTGATTGCCGTGTTCCATGTTACCTGTCACCTGTGTCACCTTGATTGGAGTGTTCCATGTCACCTGTCACCTGTCACCTTGATTGGAGTGTTCCATGTCACCTGTCACCTGTCACCTTGATTGGAGTGTTCCATGTCACCTGTCACCTGTGTCAACTTTGTCACCTTGATTGGAGTGTTCCATGTCACCTGTCACCTTGATTGAAGTGTTCCATGTCACTTGTCACCTGTGTCACCTGTCACCTTGATTGGAGTGTTCCATGTCACCTGTCACCTTGATTGAAGTGTTCCATGTCACCTGTCACCTATCACCTGTCACCTTGATTGCCGTGTTCCATGTTACCTGTCACCTGTGTCACCTTGATTGGAGTGTTCCATGTCACCTGTCACCTTGATTGGAGTGTTCCATGTCACCTGTCACCTGTGTCACCTTGATTGGAGTGTTCCATGTCACCTGTCACCTTGATTGAAGTGTTCCATGTCACCTGTCACCTGTCACCTGTCACCTTGATTGCCGTGTTCCATGTTACCTGTCACCTGTGTCACCTTGATTGGAGTGTTCCATGTCACCTGTCACCTGTCACCTTGATTGGAGTGTTCCATGTCACCTGTCACCTGTCACCTTGATTGGAGTGTTCCATGTCACCTGTCACCTGTGTCAACTATGTCACCTTGATTGGAGTGTTCCATTTCACCTGTCACCTGTGTCACCTTGATTGGAGTGTTCCATGTCACCTGTCACCTGTGTCACCTGTCACCTTGATTGGAGTGTTCCATGTCACCTGTCACATTGATTGAAGTGTTCCATGTCACCTGTCACCTGTGTCACCTGTCACCTTGATTGGAGTGTTCCATGTCACCTGCCACCTTGATTGAAGTGTTCCATGTCACCTGTCACCTATCACCTGTCACCTTGATTGGAGTGTTCCATGTCACCTGTCACCTTGATTGGAGTGTTCCATGTCACCTGTCACCTGTGTCACCTTGATTGGAGTGTTCCATTTCACCTGTCACCTGTGTCACCTTGATTGGAGTGTTCCATGTCACCTGTCACCTGTGTCACCTGTCACCTTGATTGAAGTGTTCCATGTCACCTGTCACCTTGATTGGAGTGTTCCATGTCACATGTCACCTGTGTCACCTGTCACCTTGATTGAAGTGTTCCATGTCACCTGTCACCTTGATTGGAGTGTTCCATGTCACCTGTCACCTGTGTCACCTGTCACCTTGATTGAAGTGTTCCATGTCACTTGTCACCTTGATTGAAGTGTTTCATGTCACCTGTCACCTGTGTCACCTGTCACCTTGATTGAAGTGTTCCATGTCACCTGTCACCTGTGTCACCTTGATTGGAGTGTTCCATTTCACCTGTCACCTGTGTCACCTTGATTGGAGTGTTCCATGTCACCTGTCACCTGTGTCACCTGTCACCTTGATTGAAGTGTTCCATGTCACCTGTCACCTTGATTGGAGTGTTCCATGTCACATGTCACCTGTGTCACCTGTCACCTTGATTGAAGTGTTCCATGTCACCTGTCACCTTGATTGGAGTGTTCCATGTCACCTGTCACCTGTGTCACCTGTCACCTTGATTGAAGTGTTCCATGTCACTTGTCACCTTGATTGAAGTGTTCCATGTCACCTGTCACCTGTGTCACCTGTCACCTTGATTGAAGTGTTCCATGTCACCTGTCACCTTGATTGAAGTGTTCCATGTCACCTGTCACCTTGATTGAAGTGTTCCATGTCACCTGTCACCTGTGTCACCTGTCACCTTGATTGAAGTGTTCCATGTCACCTGTCACCTTGATTGAAGTGTTCCATGTCACATGTCACCTGTCACCTGTCACCTTGATTGAAGTGTTCCATGTCACCTGTCACCTTGATTGAAGTGTTCCATGTCACCTGTCACCTGTGTCACCTGTCACCTTGATTGAAGTGTTCCATGTCACCTGTCACCTGTGTCACCTGTCACCTTGATTGGAGTGTTCCATGTCACCTGTCACCTTGATTGAAGTGTTCCATGTCACCTGTCACCTGTGTCACCTGTCACCTTGATTGAAGTGTTCCATGTCACCTGTCACCTGTGTCACCTGTCACCTTGATTGAAGTGTTCCATGTCACCTGTCACCTGTGTCACCTGTCACCTTGATTGAAGTGTTCCATTTGCTCAGCATGTGGATCTGTCAGCTGCAACACCAACTCTCTTGCAAAACTCCTTTTGTGTTCTTGTGTTTTCTGTCTGCTGTTTGCATTCTCTTTGCATTTGACACTTTTCTGCACAAGCAGATATTCTTGCAGAGTTTGCTTTGTTCTTCAAGGGCAGCAAGCGCTGACAGAAGTGGCCACAAAGCCGCTTAGAATGCATTCATCCCCGTGACACTAATAGTTGTCCATCACCTGGGTGGCTGTGGGTGCCATTAGAAGGCTGATAAGGCGGCTGGTGAGCTGCACAGCAAGGCACATAAAAAAACAAAAAGCGACACTTCTCCTTTCCAGCAAGTGAGAGGCAATCAGTGACGTAAAAAGCAGAATTGCTTTTTGAAAACATTTGTCATTTTGTTGTGTTGTGGTGCGAGTGTGAGGCTGAATTGCTCGTCCAGGGCGGCCACGCCTCTTGCAGGAAGTCGGCTGGATAGTCCGAAAATATACAGAAAACGGATGGATGGACAATTTGTCATCGGGTGGATCAGGTTGATCTTTAGCGCCGCCCTAGTGGCTCCCAGGATCATTTTTATAAAAGGATTGACAATGGAAAAAGATGGGAGGGGTAGTTTTTTTTTGTTTTAGTATGGTTTTTGTTTGAGGACAAACACGACATCAATCTATCCATTAGGGGTGTGGGGGAAAAATGTATTCGAATTTGAATCGCGATTCTCACGTTGTGAGATTCAGAATCAATTCTCATTTTTTTTTAAAAATCAATTTTTTTTAATCAATCCAACAAAACAATACACAGCAATACCATAACAATGCAATCCAATTCCAAAACCAAACCTGAGCCAGCAACACTCAGAACTGCAATAAACAGAACAATTGAGAGGAGACACAAACACCACACAGAACAAAACAAAAGTAGTGAAACAAAAATGAATATTATCAACAACAGTATCAATATTAGATATCATTTCAGCATAGCAGTGATTAAAAATCCCTCATTGACATTATTATTAGACATTAGATGGTTTCCTGTGGACGGGACTCTCACTGCTGTCTTGGAGCCACTATGGATTGAACTTTCACAGTATCATGTTAGACCCGCTCGACATCCATTGCTTTCGGTCCCCTAGAGGGGGGGGGTTGCCCACATCTGAGGTCCTCTCCAAGGTTTCTATTAGTCAGCATTGTCGCTGGCGTCCCACTGGATGTGAATTCTCCCTGCCCACTGGGTGTGAGTTTTCCTTGCCCTTTTGTGGGTTCTTCCGAGGATGTTGTAGTCGTAATGATTTGTGCAGTCCTTTGAGACATTTGTGATTTGGGGCTATATAAATAAACATTGATTGATTGATTGATTTATAAAAACAATGAAAAAGAGTGGCTTACACTTGCATGGCATCTCATAAGCTGGACAACACACTGTGTCCAATGTTTTCACAAAGATAAAATAAGTCATATTTTTGCTTCCTTTAATAGTTAAAACAAATGTACATTATTGCAATCAGTTGATAAAACATTGTCCTTTACAATTATAAAAGCTTTTAACAAAAATCTACTACTCTGCTAGCATGTCAGCAGACTGGGGTAGATCCTGCTGAAATCCCATGAATTGAATGAATACACAATCCTTTTCAAATGGAAAAATATCGTTTTTGAATCGAGAATCGCGTGGAATCGAAAAAATCGATTTACAATCGAATCGCGACCCAAACAATCGATATTGAATTGAATCGTGGGACACCCAAAGATTCGCAGCCCTACCATCCATCCATTTATTCATTTTCTTCCGCCTATCCGAGGTCGGGTCGCGGGGGCAGCAGCCTAAGCAGGGAAGCCCAGACTTCCCTCTCCCCAGCCACTTCGTCCAGCTCTTCCCAAAGATCCCGAGGCGTTCCCAGGCCAGCCGGGAGACATAGTCTTCCCAACGTGTCCTGGGTCTTCCCCGTGGCCTCCTACCAGTCGGACGTGCCCTAAACACCTCCCTAGGGAGGCATTCAGGTGGCATCCTGACCAGATGCCTGAACCACCTCATCTGGCTCCTCTCCATGTGGAGGAGCAGCGGCTTTACTTTGAGTTCCTCCCGGATGACAGAGCTTCTCACCCTATCTCTAAGGGAGAGACCCAAACTCATTTGGGCCGCTTGTACCCGTGATCTTATCCTTTCGGTCATGACCCAAAGCTCATGACCATAGCTGAGAATGGGAACGTAGATCGACCGGTAAATTGAGAGTTTTGCCTTCCGGCTCAGCTCCTTCTTCACTACAACTGATCGATACAGCGTCCGCATTACTGAAGACGCCGCACCGATCCGCCTGTCGATCTCACCATCCACTCTTCCCTCACTTGCGAACAAGACTTCGAGGTACTTGAACTCCTCCACTTGGTTCAGAATCTCCTCCCTTACCCGGAGGAACATTTACATGACACAAACCTTCCCAATTGTTAGAACTACCACCGTTTAACATCTTTGTGTGTGCTTCACTGATGAGAGGATATGGTGAACATTGTTTTGTCCCACTAATTTCGGTGGTTCTTGAACTCACCGTATTGTGGACTTTTATGTTTGTTTACATGTAAAATCTTCCATTTTTGTCCACCAAACGTTTTAGGCTGTGCGTGAATGCACAAAGGGGAGCTTTGTTGACGTCATTGACTTGTTGGTGACTCAACAGTTTGTTTAGACCAGGGGTCACCAACACGGTGCCCGCGGGCACCAGGTCGCCCGTAAGGACCAGATGAGTCGCCCGCTGGCCTGTTCTAAAAATAGCTCAAATAGCAGCACTTACCAGTGAGCTGTCTCTATTTTTTAAATTGTATTTATTTACTAGCAAGCTGGTCTCGCTTTGCTCGACATTTTTAATTCTAAGAGAGACAAAACTCAAATAGAATTTGAAAATCCAAGAAAATATTTTACTTCACTTGTTTAAATAAATTCATTTATTTTTTTACTTTGCTTCTTATAACTTTCAGAAAGACATTTTTAGAGGAAAAATACAACCATAAAAATGATTTTTGGATTTTTACACACATATACCTTTTTACTTTTTAAATTCCATCCTCTTCTTTCCTGACAAATTAAATCAATGTTCAAGTAATTTTTTTTAATTGTAAAGAATAATAAATACATTTTAATTTAATTCTTCATCTTAGCTTCTATTTTTTCGACAAAGAATATTTGTGAAATATTTATTCAAACTTATTGTGATTAGAATTCCCCCAAAAATTATTCTGGCAAATCTAGAAAATCTGTAGAATCAAATTTAAATCTTATTTCAAAGTATTTTGAATTTCTTTTAAAATTTTTGTTCTGGAAAATCTAGAAAAAACAATGATTTGTCTTTGTTAGAAATATAGCATGGTCCAATTTGTTATATATTCTAACAAAGTGCAGATTGGATCTAAAACATGTCATCAAAAATATACATTTATTGTGAAAAATCATTAAAATGATCAGTGTTTCCACAAAGATAAATCCATCCATCCATTTTCTACCGCTTATTCCCTTTTGGGGTCGTGGGGGGCGCTGGCGCCTATCTCAGCTACAATCAGGAGGAAGGCGGGTTACACCCTGGACAAGTCGCCACCTCATCGCAGACAAAGATAAATATCATTAATTATTAATAATAACAGAGTTAAAGGTAAATTCAGCAAATTGGCTACTTCTGGCCATTTATTTAAGTGTGTATCAAACTGGTAGCCCTTTGCACTAATCAGTACCCAAGAAGTAGCTCTTGGTTTCAAAAAGGTTGGTGACCCCTGGGCTAGAGTCTACAAATGAGTTTTAAGATGGGACTTAACTGCTTCTACTGAGGTAGCATCTCGAACTGTTACTGGTAGAACATTCCAGAGTACTGGAGACCCAATAAAAAACGCTCTATTGTCTGCGGACTTTTATGGGGTTCTGGGACATATGGTACAATACAATCGGCAAGATAGGCTGGAGCTAGACCGTGTGGTATTTTATACCTAAGTTTAGATGTATAACTTTCTCCGACGCTGCCACAGAAAGACGTGTTTTAGGCCACTCCTTCTTTGTTTCATTTTGTCCAACAAACGTTTTATACTGTGCGTGAATGCACAAAGGTGAGCTTTGTTGATGTTATTGACTAGTTGGGAGTGTTAATCAGGCATATCTGGTCAGTGCATGACTGCAAGCTAATCGATGCTAACATGCTATTTAGGCTGGGGGAGATATGGATACTTTTAATAGAAAGGTATGGTATTGTCACAATTCTGCATGGTGGTTGGCGGTGTGATCCTACCAGGCAGAGATGGCAGGTGACTCGCAGGTAATTCGGGATGGAACAAACATTTATCGGAGCAAACAAACAGCACAAAGCCACGTTAGACAGCAACTGAAGGAGGGAACAAGGTGGAACTTAATAGAATTAACAATGAAGAACAGGTGTGCTGGCAGAACAAAGGAACAGAAAGTAAAGGTTAGGTGGCTTTATTTGTACCCGGAGGTCATCTTGCGGGCAGCAAGATCAGGACATCCTTTAAAGCAGGGGTGTCCAAACTTTTTCCACTGAAGGCTGCACACTGAAATATCAAAGCAAGCTGGGGCCATTTTGGTATGTTTTTATTTCAAAAACCAATACAATATATGTGTAAAAATATACATTTAGGCCTCCACTCAGGCTTGATCCCAGGGACCCCGAAGGATTTTGGTCAAAAAAAATATTTAAAATGTGTCATTATTTTGTATTATTGTTATTCAAGGTGTAAATCTGTCAGAGTTATTTGGTGACGAACCCCAAGATGCAGAGATGGAGGCAGGCATTGAATGGGAAAACATGGTTTTAATTTAAAATACTACAACTAGAACAAACAAAGGGTACAAACAAAAAGCACGCACGTGGGCGGATATAACAAACTAAGGGCTATGAACAAACAAATCGGAAGCAGGGAACAAAAAACAGTAAGCTACAAACATTTACCAAATATAGCTTACCGCTACGCTGCAGTCACAGGACCAGTAGGAATGAAAAGTAGAAAAGCAGGTAAAATAGGAGCTGGCTGATTGACACCAGGTGTGGCCAGATGCCAATCAGCCGCAGCTGAGTGAAAACAGGACACAGGGAGACAGATAGGAAGCCGAACCAAAATAAGAGCACTAGACAGGAACTAAGTACAGGAAATACTAAACACAGAGGAAACAAACAAATGCAGAGGAAAAAACTCAAACGTAGTCAAACTGTCCGAGGAAAGCCTGACTAAATCTCTCGATCAACATTAGGTCTATCTGTCAATATAACATTTTTAAAGATTTAAGTTGTATGCTCTCACTGTCAAAGAAAAGCCTGTTTTGTTATGGAAAAAAAACACAAAATATGCAATAGTAGTCAAACCAAAATGAATAATATCAACAACAATATCAATATTCATAACAATTCCAACATAGTAGTGATTAGAAATCCATCATTGACTGATCATCCTTGAGATGGTCCTGCCTTGAGGTGGCGAGGGTGTACCCTACCTTCCGTCCGAGTGCAGCTGAGATAAGGGCTCCCCCTGCGACCCCGAGAGGGACATGCGGTAGAAAAAGGATGGATAGATCCTGGAAATGAGGCAAAGTCAGTTGGTTGGACAGGATTTGGAAAGGCACACTATATATATATATATATATATATATATATATATATATATATATATATATATATATATATATATATATATATATATATATATATATATATGTAGGTGTGGGAAAAAATCACAAGACCACTTCATCTCTACAGAAGTGTTTCATGAGGGGTTCCCTCAATCATCAGGAGATTTTAATGGAAGCATTCACATACAATGGTTTATATAGAACACAGAGAGGGTGGGTACAGGCAGGCGTAGGGGTGTGGTGATTGGCTCATGTGTTACCTAGGAGGTGTTTCCGTCTGTGGCGGCATGTTGAAATGATTTCACTGCGCTTGTTGAGGGATGACAGGTCTGGGTGGTATATAATAAACAGTTTCTCTTTTAAGCATAGGTTGCATCTTTTATTACCACTGTTGTAAGGTGTGCTGGATGCAAGAATTTGCCATGTTATTGAATATTCAACATTATTGTCTATGAGGTTCCAAATGTGTTTGCTGAGTTCTGTAGAATTCCGCAAAGTCTGGTTTCTAAACGAGGCGTTGTGATTATTTCATCTTGTTTTGAACGCTCCTTCGGTTAATCCTACGTACGTGTCGGATGTGTTAATGTCCTTGCGTGTTACCTTATTTATATATATATATATATATATATATATATATATATATATATATATATATATATATATATATATATATATATATATATATATATATATATATATTGAGGGAACCCCTCATGAAAACAGTTCTGTAGAGATGAAGTAGTCTTGTGATTTTTCCCACACCTACATATTGCGCTCTACCACGGTATCGAGCACTATTATCTGGATAATCCAATCAAGATAGATATATAGATATATATATATATATATATATATTTATATATAAGGTCCCACACTTGATCATGCATGGCAGAGCACAAACCAAGCATGAGGTCGAAGGAACTGACTGTAGTCCTCCGGGACAGAATTGTCTCGAGGAACAAATCTGGGAAAGAGTAGAGAGAAATATCTGCTGCCACTGAAGGTCCTGAGTGGCCTCTACCATCCTTAAATGGAAGATGTTTGGATCCACCAAGACTCTTGACTCTGGCAGACAGTCTAAACTGAGTGTTTGGGGTAGAAGGGCCCGAGTCAGGGAGGTTTTACTCTGTCAGAGCTGCAACATTCCTCTGTGGACAGAGTTTCATATTTTTCAGACTGTAAGGCGCACTAAAAATATTTTTATTTTCTCAAAAATCGACAGAGCGCCTTTAACCCGGTGCGCCTAATGTACGGATTCATTCAGGTTGTGCATACTGACCTCAAAGCAATTTTATTTGGCAGATGCTGTAATGCTAAGTGTGACCGGTAGATGGCAGCCACACATAAGAGATACGTGTGCACTGCAAGATGACTTCTGATTGATTGATTGATTGAAACTTGTATTAGTAGATTGCACAGTACAGTACATATTCCGTACAATTGACCACTAAATGGTAACACCCGAATAAAATTTTCAACTTGTTTAAGTCGGGGTCCACGTTAATCAATTCATCAATCAATCAATCAATGTTTACTTATATAGTCCTAAATCACGAGTGTCTCAAAGGGCTGCACAAGCCACAATGACATTCTCGGCTCAGATCCCACATCAGGGCAAGGAAAAACTCAACTCAATGGGACAATGAAAACCCTTGGATGGGACTTCAGATATGGGGACTCTCCCCTGGGCGACCAGTGCAATGGACGTTGAGTGCATCTAGCATAATATTGTGAGAGTCCAGTCCATAGTGGATCTAACATAATAGTGAGAGTCCAGTCCATAGTGGATCTAACATAATATTGTGAGAGTCCAGTCCATAGTGGATCTAGCATAATATTGTGAGAGTCCAGTCCATAGTGGATCTAACATAATAGTGTGAGAGTCCAGTCCATAGTAGATCTAACATAATAGTGTGAGTCCAGTCCATAGTGGATCTAACATAATAGTGAGAGTCCAGTCCATAGTGGATCTAACATAATAGTGTGAGAGTTCAGTCCATAGTGGATCTAACATAATAGTGTGAGAGTCCAGTCCATAGTGGATCTAACATAATAGTGAGAGTCCAGTCCATAGTGGATCTAACATAATAGTGAGAGTCCAGTCCATAGTGGATCTAACATAATAGTGTGAGAGTCCAGTCCATAGTGGATCTAACATAATAGTGTGAGAGTCCAGTCCATAGTAGATCTAACATAATAGTGAGAGTCCAGTCCATAGTGGATCTAACATAATAGTGTGAGAGTCCAGTCCATAGTGGATCTAACATAATAGTGTGAGAGTCCAGTCCATAGTGGATCTAACATAATAGTGTGAGAGTCCAGTCCATAGTGGATCTAACATAATAGTGAGAGTCCAGTCCATAGTGGATCTAACATAATAGTGAGAGTCCAGTCCATAGTGGATCTAACATAATAGTGAGAGTCCAGTCCATAGTGGATCTAACATAATAGTGTGAAAGTCCAGTCCATAGTGGATCTAACATAATAGTGAGAGTCCAGTCCATAATGGATCTAACATAATAGTGAGAGTCCAGTCCATAGTGGATCTAACATAATAGTGAGAGTCTAGTCCAT
>NC_084617.1:76764448-76779448 GCF_033978795.1 Nerophis ophidion | reverse complement strand
GCAATCTACTAATAAAAATTTAAATCAATCAATCAAAATAAGAAACCAAAAACTCGCCCTCGATCATTCTACAGTTATAACGTCATTGGGCAGACACGCTGTTTATATTGTGGGAGAGCGGACGTGAAAACAGGCTGTGGACACGTCACTCAGGTCCGCATGGAGCTGGAGGGGGCGTGGCCTCCAGCTCCGCCTGAACTTCAGGAGATTTCCGGGAGAAAATTTGGTTTTCAGGAGAGGCGCTGAATTTCGGGAGTCTCCCGGAAAATCCGGGAGGGTTGGCAAGTATGGCTTTGTGTCCAAAAAAGGCCCGAAGGTTGCTCAAAATTTGGTGGACTCTCACCTTCATGTTGTCAGGTGAAGAGAGGAGCTACACCATCATTTTCTCTCCTTCTAAGCGGCAAGTTATTGTAGTTTCAACACAAGCAGGCAGGTTTCATTCTTCTAGCTTGTCTGACAACATCTCCACCGCACACCGGCGTGGAATCTTTGCCTTTACAAATCTCCTTCCATCCATTCTCTACCTAAAGATGCAAATTGTTTGCAACCTCCGTGGTGCAGCTGAAAACATCTTGACAGCGTAAAGATGAGTCATAGATTGCCGAGAAGTGGGCACGCAAAATAAGTGCCGTGTTGATTACTGAGTAATGCTTTCAGAGACAAGTGTACTACTTGGAAGCCGTTAGAATATTCCAAAAATTGCATAAAAATGTCCCATCTTTGGGTCTGTCATGTTTTGTCTGACATTGCCCACCAACCATTCCTCTGTTGTGTTTAGCAACTCTTCCTAGGAGACTTGGAAGTGCCTGGCAGGAGTATTTCTTTTGTAAGACTTGCAGAGCACACGTCGCTCAAGATGTCTTTAAAGAGGAGTGGTTGACTCAATACACTGCAAAGTGGCTATTTTATTATTTATATATTCATCTAAATACATAGCAGTGGTTCTCAAATGGGGGTACGTGTACCCCTGGGGGTACTTGAAGGTATGCCAAGGGGTATGTGAGATTTTAAAAAAAATATTCTAAAAATAGTAACAATTCAAAAATCCTTTATAAATATATTTATTAGGGCTGGGCAAGGATTAAAAATTTTAATCGAAGTTAATCGCACTATTTCTCCGATTAATCGCGATTAACTGCATTGTAGACGCAAAGCCCAATAATGAATTCAAAAGTAGTGTGTAGTGCACCTTTATTGGAACAAAAACGCCAAAACATTTGTTGTGCAAACACAATTTAAATCAGTCCTTGTTAAACAGTAGCAGTTAAATAGCATATTTTATGAAAATCAACTCCAAAAATGTAAATACAAACATTTAAGCTTATTGCCACTGCCAGGGTATTTAAGTTATCCTGTTTGTTATGGAAAATAAATATAATCTACATACAAATCTCTGAGCCACAATCATAACATCTGAACAGGCAATTTCTGAGGTAACAGCAGAAACATTTTTTTTTATCAGGGATCTTATGTTTAAAAAACCTATATTATAGGTAGTGGGCTGTTTTAGGGAATTTTTGATCAAATTATCCGTAGTAGCAATATTAATAATGTTGTGTTTATTCTGCGTAGTGCACTTAAAATAATTATGACCATATCTAGGAATTGATATGATGGGAATTTTCTGATTGTTTGCTTGGTGCTTTGATAAACTGAAGGCATCATATACATGGTACTATATTGTTTGTACCCTTTTGGTTTTGTTTTTGTCTTAGTATCTTTATTAAATCATGTTTACTTACCAAATGCCTGCCTCCTTCTCTGCATCTTGGGGTTCGACACCAAAAAACCCTGACAATATTCCTAGTCTTAATGTGTGCATCAGTCTAAATAAATTAATTTATCCATGTACAAACCCTGTTTCCATATGAGTTGGGAATTGGGTTAGATGTAAATATAAACAGAATACAATGATTTGCAAATCCTTTTCAAGCCATATTCAGTTGAATATGCTACAAAGACAACATATTTGATGTCCAAACTCATAAACTTGATTTATTTTTTGCAAATAATAATTAACTTAGAATTTCATGGCTGCAACACGTGCCAAAGTAGTTGGGAAAGGGCATGTTCACCACTGTGTTACATCACCTTTTCTTTTAACAACACTCAATAAACGTTTGGGAACTGAGGAAACTAATTGTTGAAGCTTTGAAAGTGGAAATCTGTCCCATTCTTGTTTTATGTAGAGCTTCAGTCCTTCAACAGTCCGGGGTCTCCGCTGTCGTATTTTACGCTTCATAATGCGCCACACATTTTCCATGGGAGACAGGTCTGGACTGCAGGCGGGCCAGGAAAGTACTTGCACTCTTTTTTTTACCAAGCCACGCTGTTGTAACACTTGTCTTGCTGAAATAAGCAGGGGCGTCCATGATAACATTGCTTGGATGACAACATATGTTTCTCCAAAACCTGTATGTACCTTTCAGCATTAAAGGTGCCTTCACAAATGTGTAAGTTACCCATGCCTTGGGCACTAATACACCCCCATACCATCACACATGCTGGCTTTTCAACTTTGCGCCTATAACAATCCGAATGGTTATTTTCCTCTTTGTTCCGGAGGACACCACCTCCTCTGTTTCCAAATATAATTTGAAATGTGGACTCCTCAGACCACAGAACACCTTTCCACTTTGCATCAGTCCATCTTAGATGATCTCGGGCCCAGCCAAGCCGGCGGCATTTCAGGATATTGTTGATAAATGGGTTTGACTTTGCATAGTAGAGTTTTTACTTGCACTTACAGATGTAGCGACCAACTGTAGTTACTGACAGTGGTTTTATGAAGTGTTCCTGAGCCCATGTGGTGATATCCTTTGCACATTGATGTCGGTTTTTTGATGCAATACCACCTGAGGGATCAAAAGCTGTAATATCATCGCTTACGTGCAGTGATTTCTTCAGATTCTCTGAACTTTTTGATGATTTTACGGACCGTAGATGGTAAAATCCCTAAATTCCTTACAATAGCTCGTTGAGAAATGTTGTTCTAAAACTGTTCGACAATTTGCTTACAAATTGGTGACCCTCACCCCATCCTTGTTTGTGAAGTACTTAGCATTTCATGGAAGCTGCTTTTATACCCAATCATGGCACCCACCTGTTCCCAATTAGCCTGCACACCTGTGGGTGTCAAAGTTATTAGTTTTTGACGAACCCCAAGATGCAGAGATGGAGGCAGGCATGGAATATGAAAACATGATTTAATTAAAACTAAACAAGAACAAACAAAAAGCACGCACGTGGGTGGAATAACAAACTAAGGGAGCTAGCACTGAAAGCTAGAAAACAAGAAGGAACTTTAGCATGGAAGCTAGTAGATTACAAACAGAAAAACTGGAAATAACTAATGGCTAACAAGAACAGCTTACCGCTACGACGACCAGGACAAAATGTAGCACAACAGGTACTAGCTGAAAAAAATCACATCGACACGACAAGAGCAACATATGGCAACGACAATGTGAAGACTCTTCTTCGGCATGGTAATGTCGGTGTTGTTTTCCCGTGGATGCGTCGAAGCAGAACACAGCATAGGTAAGATAAAGGTATTTATTTAATAATAAAAAGGCTAGGAACAAAAAAGAGAAAAGGTAAACAAAAGACGCTAGCGTGAAGGCTAGGATAAACACAAGGAAAACTATAACTTGGTACGAGGACACAAAAGAGTAAACAAAAACATTCAGCATGAAAGCTGGAATTTAAAGTGGCTTAGCATAAGAGCTAGCGAGAAAATACATAAGAATGAAAGATGAGAGTCGTCACTGTAGCACGTCGGCAAATTAGGATCCGAGAAAGACTGAACAGAAAAGGCTGGCTTATAAAGGAGGGTGATTATTAGTAGCAGGTGTGCGAGGCGTGACTAGCAGGTGGACTGGTGAGTGAACCATAGTGATGGACAAAACAGGAAATAAACGGGTCAGACTGAGAATGAAACAAAGATGGAAAAAACAAACGTGTGAAGATCTGAGCAGCAGATCGCAACAGACAAGTCCAAATGGCAACACAATGATCCAGCAACTGACACAACACAAAGCAGGTACAAATAGGGGCGGGCTGATTGGCAACAGGTGTGGCCAGACTGAGAATGAAACAAAGATGGAAAAAACAAACGTGTGAAGATCTGAGCAGCAGATCGCAACAGACGTGTCCAAATGGCAACACAATGATCCAGCAACTGACACAACACAAAGCAGGTACAAATAGGGGCGGGCTGATTGGCAACAGGTGTGGCCAGGTGCCAATCAGCCGCAACTGAGGAGGAACACAGCACTCAGGGAACAAGACAGGAAGCTGACAAATTAAGAGCACTAGACAGGAACTAAGGACAGGAAATACTAAACACAGAGGAAACACAAATGCAGAGTGAAGTGAAGTGAATTATATTTATATAGCGCTTTTTCTCTAGTGACTCAAAGCGCTTTACATAGTGAAAGCCAATATCTAAGTTACATTTAAACCAGTGTGGGTGGCACTGGGAGCAGGTGGGTAAAGTGTCTTGCCCAAGGACACAACGGCAGTGACTAGGATGGCGGAAGCGGGAATCGAACCTGCAACCCTCAAGTTGCTGGCATGGCCACTCTACCAACCGAGCTATGCCGCCCCAGAGGAAAAAATAAAACATAGACAAACTGTCAGGGGAAAGCCTGACAGTGGGATGTTCCATATAAGTGTTTAATGAGCATTCCTCAACTTTATCAGTATTTATTGCCAACTTCTTTGTCACGTGTTGCTGGCATCAAATTCTAAAGTTAATGATTATTTGCAAAAAAAAAACAAAGTTTATGAGTTTGAACATGAAATATGTTGTCTTTGTAGCATATTCAACTGAATATGGCTTGAAAAGGATTTGCAAATCATTGTATTCTGTTTATATTTACATCTAACACAATTTACCAACTCATATGGAAACGGGGTTTGTACATGAAAATGTAGAATCACTGTCTGCTTCTATTGTTGTGTTCTACTGTTACATGTTAAATGGAGGTGAATATCCATAAGTCATTCAGGTTGTGCAAGCTCTCTTATTTCACTGACTTCAGCTTCCTCTGCTGCGTCTTATGTTCGAATCCACACTTTCCCATTTCTCAGCCAGGTTGCTTCAATTCTGGATTGTTTCTAAAGTGCCCTGCAAAGTCTGGCACTATCAACACTTCTTGGTAGAACCTTCAATAAGGCTTACATCAGTTCCTCTTAGTACTTCTTTGCACCAGCAAGTCCGTCTCATTCTCTTGTTGACCAAGCAGGTGTGATGTTCTGTTTGACCTCGTGCATTCTTGGAAGTGATCACAGGCTGAACTAACACTCCTGCAAGTCTTTGAAGGAAAAGAACTGCAGGACTTGTTGCTTCAGGTGCTAGATTTGTGTTTTCATCTTCACAAGTGACGAGTCACAAGGCAGCGTGGCCAAGTTGGTAGAGTGGCTGTGCCAGCAACCTGAGGGTTCCTGGTTCAATCCCCACCTTCTTCCATCCGAGTCACATCCCTTGTGTTCTTGAGCAAGACACTTCACCCTTGCTCATGATGGGTGCTGGTTAGGGCAGCTCCCCCCATCAGTGTGTGAATGTGTGTGTGTGAATGTGTGTGTGTGTGAATGTGTGTGTGAATGTGTGTGTGTGAATGTGTGTGTGAATGTGTGTGTGTGAATGTGTGTGTGTGAATGTGTGTGTGAATGTGTGTGTGAATGGGTTAACAGTAATAAAAACACTGTTGTTCTACTAACTGTGCTGTGCTTGCTGGTTACTAAAAAAAATGTGGAAATAGTGCCAAAGCGCTTTGAGTTCCTTAAAAACCGGTAGAAAAGCGCGATACAAGTACAAGCATTTACAAGTGTTACCACAAGGCTTGTTAAAAGTATCGATACTCCAAAAAGTGCTGATACCAAAACATGGTATCTGGACAGCGTACTCGTTTGCGAAATTATCAAAATTGTGCTTATTTTTTTTTGCCATTAATTTAATTTATTTGCCTATTTTTTCACACTACTTCAGATAAGCTGAACCTTGTTATCATGGTTACAGTTTCCTTCTGCACTGTTTATAACTTTAATTTTATACTGTTTATTATTATTATTATTATTATTATTAATGTTATTGTTATTATTATTATTATTATTATTATTATTGTCCATTCATCCATTTTCTACCGCTTATTGCCTTTGGGGTCGTGGGGGGCGCTGGTGCCTTTCTCAGCTACAATTAGGCGGAAGACAGTGTACACCCTGGACAAGTCACCACCTCATCGCAGTATTATTTTTGTTATTATTATTATTATTTAACTTGTGGTTTGTTAATTCAATCAATCAATCAATCAATAAATCAATCAATGTTTACTTATAGAGCCCTAAATCACCAGTGTCTCAAAGGGCTGCACAATCCACAACCACATCCTCGGCTCACATCCCACATCAGGGCAAAGAAAAACTCAACCCAATGGGATGACAATGGGAAACCTTGGAGGGGACTACAGATGTGGGGACCCCCCACCCTGGGGAGACCGATGCAATGGACGTCGAGTGGATCTAACATAATAGTGTGAGAGTCCAGTCCATAATTGATCTAACATAATAGTGAGAGTCCAGTCCATAGTGGATCCAACATAATCGTGAGAGTCCAGTCCATAGTGGATCCAACATAATAGTGAGAGTCCAGTCCATAGTGGATCTAACATAATAGTGAGAGTCCAGTCCATAGTGGATCTAACATAGTAGTGAGAGTCCAGTCCATAGTGGATCTAACATAAGAGTGAGAGTCCAGTCCATAGTGGATTCAACATAATAGTGAGAGTCCAGTCCATAGTGGATCCAACATAATAGTGAGAGTCCAATCCATAGTGGATCTAACATAATAGTGAGAGTCCAGTCCATAGTGGATCTAACATAATAGTGAGAGTCCAGTCCATAGTGGATCTAACATAATAGTGAGAGTCCAGTCCATAGTGGATCTAACATAATAGTGAGAGTCCAGTCCATAGTGGATCTAACATAATAGTGAGAGTCCAGTCCATAATGGATCTAACATAATAGTGAGAGTCCAGTCCATAGTGGATCTAACATAATAGTGAGAGTCCAGTCCATAGCGGTTCTAACATAATAGTGAGAGTCCAGTCCATAGTGGATCTAACATAATAGTGAGAGTCCAGTCCATAGTGGATCTAACATAATAGTGAGAGTCCAGTCCATAGTGGATCTAACATAATAGTGTGAGAGTCCAGTCCATAGTGGATCTAACATAATAGTGAGAGTCCAGTCCATAGTGGATCTAACATAATAGTGTGAGAGTCCAGTCCATAGTGGATCTAACATAATAGTGAGAGTCCAGTCCATAGTGGATCCAACATAATAGTGTGAGAGTCCAGTCCATAGTGGATCTAACATAATAGTGTGAGAGTCCAGTCCATAGTGGATCTAACATAATAGTGAGAGAGTCCAGTCCATAGTGGATCTAACATAAAAGTGTGAGAGTCCAGTCCATAGTAAATCTAACATAATAGTGAAAGTCCAGTCCATAGTGGATCTAGCATAATAGTGAGAGTCCAGTCCGTAGTGGATCTAACATAATAGTGAGAGTCCAGTCCATAGTGGATCTAACATAATAGTGAGAGTCCAGTCCATAGTGGATCTAACATAATAGTGTGAGAGTCCAGTCCATAGTGGATCTAACATAATAGTGAGAGTCCAGTCCATTGTGGATCCAACATAATAGTGAGAGTCCAGTCCATAGTGGATCTAACATAATAGTGAGAGCCCAGTCCATTGTGGATCTAACATAATAGTGTGAGTCCAGTCCATAGTGGATCTAACATAATAGTGAGAGTCCAGTCCATAGTGGATCTAACATAATAGTGTGAGTCCAGTCCATAGTGGATCTAACATAATAGTGAGAGTCCAGTCCATAGTGGATCTAACATAATAGTGAGAGTCCAGTCCATAGTGGATCTAACATAATAGTGAGAGTCCAGTCCATAGTGGATCTAACATAATAGTGAGAGTCCAGTCCATAGTGGATCTAACATAATAGTGTTAGAGTCCAGTCCATAGTGGATCTAACATAATAGTGAAAGTCCAGTCCATAGTGGATCTAACATAATAGTGAGAGTCCAGTCCATAGTGGATCTAACATAATAGTGTTAGAGTCCAGTCCATAGTGGATCTAACATAATAGTGAAAGTCCAGTCCATAGTGGATCTAACATAATAGTGAGAGTCCAAATCATTATGAATGACGCCTTAAAAAAACGGAGTGCAGTTTCAATAGTTTTACTGAATGAGACGCCCAGAATGTCCATGAAAATAAAGAATGTGTTTTATTATTTGAATTAGTGCGCATTTCTCAGGCCAAACATTGCAATGATGGACTGCAGGTAGATTGAACTCAACAGCTTTTGTCAGCGTTTATATCATCTGTGCAATGCTTCTTTTTTTTTGAATCAGTCTGCAATGTTAGAAGTGTTGCTGAAGTGAAGCCGAGCAGGCTGACTTAAGTCTCAGCTAAGTTTTATTTCTTCACGGCCGACAGCATCGCAGGTGGATGTCGACTCCGGGCTCCCTGCTGCTCTTCATCTTCTGATAAAGCAGACAAAACAGCACAGAGACTAAAATAAATATTCTGTTTCAATTAATGACGCATTTGAGGCCACATGCAGAATGCTCGCGGCATCCTGCCAAAACCACTGTGCCGCAACACACACACACTTTGCATTTTGTGGAAACAACTGCTATTTTCCCAAAGCTCTCTCTAAGACAGGGGTGTCCAAAGTTTTTCCACGGAGGGCCGTAAATTGAAAAATGAAAGCACTTTAGGAGTCATGTGGACCATAGAAGGTCTCAGTCATTAAAATGTTAAAAATAAGTCAATCAATCAATGTTTATTTAAGTAGCCCTAAATCACAAGTGTCTCAAAGGGCTGCACAAACCACAACGACATCCTCGGTAGGGCCCACATAAGGGCAAGGAAAAACTCACCCCAGTGAGACGTCGATATTGATGACTATGAGAAACCTTGGAGAGGACTGCATGTGCAGCACAGAGATGTCCTCAACCCATAGACAGCCAGTACTTCATCCGTAAAGGAGTGGGGGGGGGGGGGACATAGGAGAAAAGAAACCGCAGATCAACTGGTCTAAAAAGGAGGTCTATTTAAAGGCTAGAGTATACAAATGAGTTTTAAAATGCTTTAAATGCTCAAATTATTATTATTTTTTTTAATTATTTAACACTTACAGAACATCTGTATTTCAACTTGAGGTTGATATGAAAAAAAAAGGCTTTTATGCCTTTTTTGTCAAAGATAACTTTGTTTTTATAGTAAAACTGAAATATGCAGTCTTTAGTCATTAAAACCATAAAAGACCAATAATGCAGAACACCATTGATTTTAATTGACTATTATTTTTTGGAGTAATCACAGTGAAAAGATAAATAAAATCCCACTAAATATCTTTGGGATCCAAAAGGTGCTCCACTCATAAAGTGATACATTTTATTATATATATTTTTTTAACTTTCAACACTTAAGTTACAAAATCAACCTCAGATATATTTTGCATTTAAACTATTATTTTGTTTTGTTTTATGGTCTTTTGTAAATAAAACTTTGATGTTTTTTATACGGCAACCTCACAATATATGCAATAGTTTTTGCCCATAAAACATTTTAAAGTAAAGTTTTTGGAGTAATTGGAGTTTTAAAAATAATTGATTATAACATTGATTTTTCTGAAGTGAAGTGAATTATATTTTTATGTAGCGCTTTTCTCTAGTGACTCAAAGCGCTTTACATAGTGAAAGCCAATATCTAAGTTCCATTTAAAGCAGTGTGGGTGGCACTGGGAGCAGGTGGGTAAAGTGTCTTGCCCAAGGACACAACGGCAGTGACTAGGATGGCGGAAGCGGGAATCGAACCTGCAACCCTCAAGTTGCTGGCACGGCCACTCTACCAACAGAGCCATACTGTATTTTTGTTGTTTGTTTGAGCAATGGAAAAACAATAAAAAAAAAAAAACAGCCTGCATGACAGCTTTGTGTCAACATTGCAACTTTTTCTTGTTGGATTTCACCTCATTCCATTTTTTAAAATGTTTTATTTTAATTTTTGAAATAGCATTTCCAGGATGAGTGGAGGGGTGGTAAGCAATTAGCTGCGGGCTCTAAATGGCCCCCGGGCCGCACTTTGGACACCCTGCTCTAAGACATTGGCTTCTTTATTTTTATTTGACCATTTTGCTGCTGTTTGAAAGCACAGAGCTGCTGACTTGATTGATGGCTCCCTCTTTTGCTCTTACATTCTTTTAATGTCACGAAACAGCAGCTAATAGTCCTTCTGGCAATTATGAAGTCAATGATTTCTTGTTGTAATGTCGCTCCGCTTTTGAAAAGACCAGGTGTGTGTTTGACACGGCAAGGATATTTCTGTTTTCAAAGAAAGAAATGTGCCGGGTTGCTTTGATCTACTTGATATCAACACTAATGTGGTGAGCAAGGGAGCTATAGAAAAGACAAATAGAAGAGAATAGAAAGTACTTTTTTGATCCCTGGGGGAAAATCAGCACCACAGTTCGCTCACAATAGAAAATTAACACTTGGGTATTTTTTACATGTGAATAATATAAATACAGTCTATTATACAGCATTATTCACATGTGAATAATATAAATACAGTATATTATACAGCATTATTCACATGTGAATAATATAAATACAGTCTATTATACAGCATTATTCACAAGTGAATAATATAAATACAGTATATTATACAGCATTATTCACATGTGAATAATATAATTACAGTCTATTATACAACATTATTCACATGTGAATAATATAAATATAGTCTATTATACAGCATTATTTACATGTGAATAATGTAAATACAGTCTATTATACAGCATTATTCACATGTGAATAATATAAATACAGTCTATTATACAGCATTATTCACATGTGAATAATATAAATACAGTCTATTATACAACATTATTCACATGTGAATAACATAAATACAGTCTATTATACAGCATTATTCACATGTGAATAATATAAATACAGTCTATTATACAGCATTATTCACATGTGAATAACATAAATACAGTCTATTATACAGCATTATTCACATGTGAATAATATAAATACAGTCTATTATACAGCATTATTCACATGTGAATAATATAAATACAGTCTATTATACAGCATTATTCACATGTGAATAATATGAATACAGTATATTATACAGCATTATTCACATGTGAATAATATAATTACAGTCTATTATACAACATTATTCACATGTGAATAATATAAATATAGTCTATTATACAGCATTATTTACATGTGAATAATGTAAATACAGTCTCTTATACAACATTATTCACATGTGAATAATATAAATACAGTCTATTATACAGCATTATTCACATGTGAATAATATAAATACAGTCTATTATACAGCATTATTCACATGTGAATAACATAAATACAGTCTATTATACAGCATTATTCACATGTGAATAATACAAATACAGTCTATTATACAGCATTATTCACATGTGAATAATATAAATACAGTCTATTATACAGCATTATTCACATGTGAATAATATAAATACAGTCTATTATACAGCATTATTCACATGTAAATAATGTAAATACAGTCTATTATACAGCATTATTCACATGTGAATAACATAAATACAGTCTATTATACAGCATTATTCACATGTAAATAATGTAAATACAGTCTATTATACGGCATTATTCACATGTGAATAATGTAAATACAGTCTATTATACAGCATTATTCACATATGAATAATATAAATATAGTCTATTATACAGAATTATTCACATGTAAATAATGTAAATACAGTCTATTATACGGCATTATTCACATGTGAGTAATATAAATACAGTCTATTATACAGCATTATTCACATGTGAATAATATAAATACAGTCTATTATACAGCATTATTCACATGTGAATAACATAAATACAGTCTATTATACAGCATTATTCACATGTGAATAACATAAATATAGTCTATTATACAGAATTATTCACATGTAAATAATGTAAATACAGTCTATTATACAGCATTATTCACATGTGAATAATGTAAATACTGTCTATTATACAGCATTATTCACATATGAATAATATAAATATAGTCTATTATACAGCATTATTCACATATGAATAATATAAATACAGTCTATTATACAGCATTATTCACATGTGAATAATGTAAATACAGTCTATTATACAGCATTATTCACATATGAATGATATAAATATAGTCTATTATACAGAATTATTCACATGTAAATAATGTAAATACAGTCTATTATACGGCATTATTCACATGTGAGTAATATAAATACAGTCTATTATACAGCATTATTCACATGTGAATAATATAAATACAGTCATATATAAACTGTAGATATAGCCAAAGAGTAAAAGTGAGTTCACACGCCTTGTTTTTGGTCCGGTCATTAGGCCTTCAGCACAAATGGTTTGGAAGGTTTGTGGGGAAAAAAAAACCATGACATGGTTTAGCGCAGGCCTGTGCAATTATTTTGCCTCAGGGGGGCAAATTAAGAGAAAAAAATGTGTCTGGGGGCCGTTATATATATTTTTAGAAACACTAATACAAAACCTCACAAGAACGTCTGATTGAAAGCTAAACACGTTATGACAGACCGCCTTAAAAAATCCTTAAGTGCAAGGAGAAGCTCTACTATGCAAAGCGAAAGCCATTTATCAACAACATCCAGAAACGCCGCCGGCTTCGCTGGGCCCGAGATCATCTAAGATGGACTGATGCAAAGTGGAAAAGTGTTCTGTGGTCTGACGAGTCCACATTTCAAATTGTTTTTGGAAATATTCGACATTGTGTCATCCGGACCAAAGGGGAAGCAAACCATCCAGACTGTTATCGACGCAAAGTTCAAAAGTCAGCATGTGTGATGGTATGGGGGTGCATTAGTGCCCAAGGCATGGGTAACTTACACATCTGTGAAGGCACCATTAATGCTGAAAGGTACATTCAGGTTTTGGAACAACATATGCTGCCGTCTGAGCGCCGTCTTTTTCATGGACGCCCCTGCTTATTTCAGCAAAACAATGCCAAGCCACGTTCAGCACGTGTTACAACAGCGTGGCTTTGTAAAAAAAGACCTGTCTCCCATGGAAAATGTGTGGCGCATTATGAAGCGTAAAATACGACAGCGGAGACCCCGGACTGTTGAAGGACTGAAGCTCCACATAAAACAAGAATGGTAAAGAATTCCACTTTCAAAGCTTCAACAATTAGTTTCCTCAGTTCCCAAACGTTTATTGAGTGTTGTTAAAAGAAAAGGTGATGTAACACAGTGGT
Organism: Nerophis ophidion; assembly: GCF_033978795.1. NCBI lineage: Eukaryota > Metazoa > Chordata > Actinopteri > Syngnathiformes > Syngnathidae > Nerophis > Nerophis ophidion. The sequence goes on along the minus strand of NC_084617.1, from coordinate 76,766,074 downwards.
GAACATGCCCTTTCCCAACTACTTTGGCACGTGTTGCAGCCATGAAATTCTAAGGTAAATATTATTTGCAAAAAAATTATAAAGTTTATGAGTTTGAACATCAAATATGTTGTCTTTGTAGCATATTCAACTGAATATGGCTTGAAAAGGATTTGCAAATCATTGTATTCTGTTTATATTTACATCGAACACAATTTCCCAACTCATATGGAAACGGGGTTTGTACATTAACATCATAATCTGTTGTTAAATAAGGAATTAAAAACACGAGGTAATGTTGCACCTTTCTTATGACTCAAGCAAAAAATCCTGCTTGTTAATATTTTGGTGGCTTCCCTGGCTGCCCGCCTGCTGGCATGTGTGCCGGGGTGGAAGGCCAGAGAGAAACCTATCATCTGCTCGCATCCTCCCACACGGAGACTGAGGCACGTACACCCTGGACAAGTCGCCACCTCATCACAGGGCCAACACAGATAGACAGACAACATTCACACGCTAGGGACCATTTAGTGTTGCCAATCAACCTATCCCCAGGTGCATGTCTTTGGAGGTGGGAGGGGCCTATCCCCAGGTGCATGTCTTTGGAGGTGGGAGGGGCCTATCCCCAGGTGCATGTCTTTGGAGGTGGGAGGGGCCTATCCCCAGGTGCGTCCATCTCCAAAGACATGCAACAGTTTGTTTACATGTACAATATTTCCTCTTTCTTTGTCTCATTTTGTCCACCAAACATTTTATGCTGTGCGTGAATGCACAAAGGTGAGCTCTGTTGATGTTGTTGACTTGTTGGAGTGCTAATCAGACATATTCGGTCAGTGCATGACTGCAAGCTCATCAATGCTAACATGCTATTTAGGCTAGCTGTATGTACATATTGCATCATCATGCCTCATTTGTAGCTATATTTGAGATCATTTAATATCATTTACTTGTATCCTCTTTGTATATCATTTAGTTTTGAATGTCTCATGACACATCATCTGTATGTAATATTGCCTGCATTTCTCATAGTTGTTTGTGTGCCATGTTGTTCCAGACCACAGCAAACATTACCCATCTTGCAAAGATGGTCATAAATCTATTAAAAGAAGACAGCCTTAACTTGGACACACACATCTATACCTTTGGCCATTGAAAGCCAGTCATTTCCTGGAGTTATCTCACCTTCTGAGTAGCCTCTGATTTACTAATGTTTTTAATGTTGTAAAAATGTGTCGAATAAATATTACATTTCAACATTTCCGTCAACAAAGATTTGCTTCAGGCTGTGACACAGTCATTTTGATAGTAGGCTTTTATAGCTAATATAGACACTTGCATCATGCGTTGCATTCATTATAAGACTTATATAAGACTTTTAAAGTCATTTTGGTAGTAGGCTAATATGGATACTTACATCATGTGTTGCATTCATTATAAGACTTATATAAGACTTTTAAAGTCATTTTGATAGTAGGCTAATATAGACACTTGCATCATGCGTTGCATTCATTATAAGACTTATATAAGACTTTTAAAGTCATTTTGGTAGTAGGCTAATATGGATACTTACATCATGTGTTGCATTCATTATAAGACTTATATAAGACTTTTAAAGTCATTTTGATAGTAGGCTAATACAGACACTTA
>NC_084617.1:76716948-76759448 GCF_033978795.1 Nerophis ophidion | reverse complement strand
GCTGGTGTTGTGCCTCTGTATTTTTTATACGTAAAAAATGTGCCATGGCTCAAAAAAGGTTGAAAAACACTGCTGTAGTTGGACACGTAGCATCACATTATCTCTCTATCGGTCTAATATGCTCGAGGTACTTTTATAGGATTTATCTCTTTCAACTACAACACAGTAAACCCCGAACACTACAACTGGTGCAATGGTTCCTTGTAAAACCTTACAACTGAAATAAAAGTGAAACTATCAACAAGACGCAGCAATGAGCACCGCAATTATTCTTGACTTTTGTTACCCGACAGGATAGGATAGGACAGGTTAGGTCTTTTTTGATATTGCACAAGTACAAGGAAACTTTGTTTTCAGCACAAACCCGTTCAAGATGAGACAAACAAAGAGTGTACAGCAGGGGTGTCAAACTCAAATACAGAGTGGGCCAAAATTCTAAACTGAACAAAGCCGCGGACCAAAGATGAACAACTTAACCTTTTAATTGGGACCCAAACAAGTTTTGCATTGAATATTGAACAAGCAAGGCTTGTATAACTTTATAGTGACATGCAAAATCCAGTTTTGGGTTCTGGGTATTTGTTCTGTTGTGTTATGGTGCGTATGTTCTCCCGAAATGTGTTTGTCATTCTTGTTTTGTGTGGGTTCACAGTGTGGTGTAACAGTGTTAAAGTTGTTTATACGGCCCCCCTCAGTATGACCTGTATGGCTGTTGACCAAGTATGCCTTGCATTCACTTGTGTGTGTGTAGAAGCCGCATATATTACGTGACTGGGTCGTCACGCTGATTGTATGGAGGAAAAGTGGACGTGACGACAGGTTGTAGAGCAGGGGTGGCCACACTTTTTCTGCAGGCGAGCTACTTTTCAATTGACCAACTCGAGGGGATCTACCTCATTTATATATATCATTTATATTTATTTATTTATGAAAAAGACATTTTTGTAAATGTGTTTAATGATAATACAAGCATGTGTAACACATATAGATGTCTTTCTTTCACAAAGACAAGAATATAAGTTGGTGTATTACCTGATTCTGATGACTTGCATTGATTGGAATCAGACAGTAATGATGATAACGCCCACATTTTCAAATGGAGGAGAAAAAAAGTTGTCCTTACTGTACAATACCACATGAAAGTGGTTGGTTTTTGGCATCTAATTCATCCAGCTTCCATACACTTTACAAGAAAAACATTGGCGGCAAATTCCGTAGCTTGCTTGATTGACATTCACGGCACCCGAGGGTCTTGTGAGATGACGCTGGCTGCTGCCAGTTCATTATTATGAAAAAATGACCGAGAGGAAGGCGAGAAACACTTTTTATTTCAACAGACTTTCGCGCCGTCCCTTCCGTCAAAACTCTAAAGGCCGACTGCACATTTCCTATCTTCACAATAAAAGCCCTGCTTCATGCTGCCTGCGCTAACTAAATAAGAGTCTCGGAAAGCTGGCGTGCACAAGTGATGTGCATGCCAGCTTTCTGAGGGATCGCTTGTGCACGCCAGTTTTCCGAGACTCTGTATTTAGTTAGCGCAGGCAGCATGAAGCAGGGCTTTTATTGTGAAGATAGGAAATGTGCAGTCGGCCTTTAGAGTTTTGACGGAAGGTACGGCGCGAGAGTCTGTTGAAATAAAAAGTGTTTCTCGCCTTCCTCTCGGTCATATTTTCATAATAATGATCTTGCAGCAGCCAGCGTCATCTCACAAGACCCTCCGGTACCGTGAATGTCATTTAAGTGACGTCTTGGTGAAGATTGATGATCGCTCATTTTTAGGTCTATTTTTTTTAAAAGCCTGGCTGGAGATCGACTGACACACCCCCCGCGGTCGACTGGTAGCTCGCCATTGACGTAATGGGCACCCCTGCTGTAGAGGATGCTAAAAGCAGTACCTTTAAGGCACGCACCCAATATTGTTGTCCGGGTGGAAATTCGGGAGAATGGTTGCCCTGGGAGATTTTCGGGGGGGGGGCACTGAAATCCGGGATCCTCCTGGAAAAATCGGGAGGTTTGGCAAGTATGAGAATTATCGTTGAATGCGGTGATACAGCGGCACTGCCACTCTATAATACCGGCGGGCCAGCTCTCATGTTAATTTATTATTGCTTCTAGGGCCAAATGAAATTACACGGGGGCCAGAGTTTGACACCCATGGTGTACAGGGTCACAGAACAGGAACGCTGATGGCTCGCCACAAGCCGCCTCGTAAAAGATGGGAAAAATGGTAAACGCTGGGGAAGGATGAGAAAAAAAATACAATCTAGACTGGGCTCCTAAGGGGGCCCAGTCTGGAGTGGGGAAAAACCTCCACAGCAAAGAACATACTGTATACATTTTGCAATACATCTTCAGATGTCTAGCAACAGAGGGGAGGGAGTTGGGGGCCATGGTGGCAGGCTGCAGCTGTCAGGCGCTGCCCATCCTTCCTTCACCCCTATTTGTGTCGAGGGCGCTGGATTTGCTTGCACAGCCAAGTGTTTCTCGACAGGATGGAGAAGTACAATCATGAAGGATCCGACACATGTCAGTCAAGCCCCCGGGGTTGTTAAAAGGACAAATGAGGGCGTGAAAGTAGCCAAGGAACAGTCAGAAATACCTGGAAAACGACCCCTGTCATTTCCAAAGTACTACGCTTGTATCCTGGTACCAACTCTAAAGGTCCACGAAAATGAGAGTCACAGGGAGGAATTGGTACATTTCACATTTGAATCAATACGGTACCAATTCCTGGTACATGGGAATCAGAATCAGAATCAGAATCAGAAGAGTTTTTTTTTATTGCCATTGTTTGAGAACAAGGTTCACCAACTAGGAATTTTCCTTGGTGCAGTGGTGCAACATAAACCACATAGAACACAGGATACTGTAGACCAGGGGTAGGGAACCTATGGCTCTAGAGCCAGATGTGGCTCTTTTGATGACTGCATCTGGCTCTCGGATAAATCTGAGCTGACCTTGCTTAACACAATAAGTAATGAATAATTCCACTTGTAATCACAGTGTTAAAAATGATGTTCAAAATATAAAACATTCTCATGCTTTTTCATGTTCAAGAACATGATTAATGGTAAGAAGTAATTTGTTTATTATTGGTTAGTGTGGGGCTTGCCCTCCTGGGGGTTATTCAGACCACCTAGAGCCTGTTTTAGGGTTACAATATTGTTTTATTTTCTTTTTCTCTCAGTTGGTTTCCAGCAATTGTCTTTTTCTCTTTCGTCCTCACTCGCGCTCTGGCTCCAGCCCCAACCCTGTCTCTCCTCCTGGCTGCTGCTTATAACAGAGCGACAGGTGATTACATAACAAGGCCCAGGTGGGCCATCTGTGCACCTGTCGCTGATTTCGAGGCCGGGCCTGGCAACATCCTGCTTTGCTGCAGGCCTGCAGGCCACGCTCCCTCCACAGTTAGCATCAGAATAACAATGTTATTAAAAAGAATAAGAGACTTATTATACTCAAAAAATGTTGGTCTTACTTAAAAATGCACGTGTTTAGTTGTGTTCAGTGCTAAAAAAAATATTATATGGCTCTTAGGGAAATACTTTTTAAAATATTTGGCTTCTTGGCTCTCTCAGACAAAAAGGTTCCCGACCCCTGCTGTAGGAAATAACATGAGCTTGTTTTAACAAAACATCTTAGGGTACATGAAACATATGTTTATTATTGCAAGTTTGTCCTTAAAAAAAATGTTGAACATACTAGACAACTTGTCTTTTAGTAGTAAGTAAACAAACAAAGACTCCTAATTAGTCTGCAGTAACATATTGTGTCATTTATACACCTATTATTTTGTCTATATTATGAGGGACAAACTGTAAAAATTAATTATTAATCGACTTGTTCATTCACTGTTAATATCTGCTTATTTTCTGTTTTAACATGTTCTATCTACACTTCTGTTAAAATGTAATAATCACTTATTCTTCTCTTCTTTGATACTTGACATTAGTTTGGGATGATACCACACATTTGGGTATCGATGCGATACCAAGTAGTTACAGGATCATACATTGGTCATATTCAAAGTCCTCATGTGTCCAGGGACGTATTTACTGACTTTATAAACATAATATAAATAAAAAAATTAAAAAAATACCTACTCAGTGGTTAGAGTGTCCGTCCTGAGATGGGTAGGTTGTGAGTTCAAACCCCAGCCGAGTCATACCAAAGACTATAAAAACGGGACCCGTTACCTCCCTGTTCGGCACTCAGCATGAAGGGTTGGAACTGGGGCTTAAATCACCAAACATGATTCCCGGGCGTGGCCACCGCTGTTGCTCACTGCTCCCCTCACCTCCCAGGGCGTGATCAAGGCTGATGGGTCAAATGCAGAGAATAATTTCGTCACACCTAGTGTGTGTGAAACAATCATTGGTACTTTAAACGTTAGTATCGACTAGATACGCTTCTGTACTTGGTATCATTACAGTGGATGTTAGGTTTAAGGACCGAGAATTTGATTCTTTATTATTGCGGTACTAGGGCTGCGAATCTTTGGGTGTCCCACGATTCGATTCAATATCGTTTCTTAGGGTCGCGATTCGATTATAAATCGATTTTTTTGATTCAACGCGATTCTCGATTCAAAAACGATATTTTTCCCATTCAAAGCGATTCTGTATTCATTCAATACATTAGATTTCAGCAGGATCTACCCCAGTCTGCTGACATGCTAGCGGAGTAGTAGATTTTTTTTAAAAGCTTTTATAATTGTAAAGGACAATGTTTTATCAACTGATTGCAATAATGTAAATGTTTTTTAACTATTAAACAAACCAAAAATATGACTTATTTTCGGTATCGGTTGGGGACATCTCTACGCTGCTGATCCGCCTCCGCTTGGGATGGTTTCCTGTGGACGGGACTCTCGCTGCTGTCTTGGATCCGCTTGAACTGAACTCTTGCGGCTGTGTTGGAGCCACTATGGATTGAACTTTCACAGTATCATGTTAGACCCGCTCGACATCCATTGCTTTCGGTCCCCTAGAGGGGGGGGGGGGTTGCCCACATCTGAGGTCCTCTCCAAGGTTTCTCATAGTCAGCATTGTCACTGGCGTCCCACTGGATGTGAATTCTCCCTGCCCACTGGGTGTGAGTTTTCCTTGCCCTTTTGTGGGTTCTTCCGAGGATGTTGTAGTCGTAATGATTTGTGCAGTCCTTTGAGACATTTGTGATTTGGGGCTATATAAATAAACATTGATTGATTGATTGATTGATTGGTTTTATCTTTGTGAAAACATTGGACACAAGCTTATGAGATGCCATGCAAGTGTAAGCCACTGTGACACTATTGTTCTTTTTATTTTTATAAATGTCTAATGATAATATCAATGCGGGATTTTTAATCACAGCTACGCTGAAATTATAACAAATATTGATACTGTTGTTGATAATATTCATTTTTGTTTCAATACTTTTGGTTTGTTCTGTGTGGTGTTTGTGTCTCCTCTCAATTGCTCTGTTTATTGCAGTTCTGAGTGTTGCTGGCTCAGGTTCGGTTTTGGAATTGGATTGCATTGTTATGGTATTGCTGGGTATTGGTTTGTTGGATTGATTAAAAAAAAAAAGAGAAACGATTCTGAATCGGACAACGTGAGAATCGCGATTCAAATTCGACTCAATTTTCCCACACCCTTATGGGGTTCTATACTAATACCAGTATACAGTACGAGCTTATGAGATAACAATGTTGTGTTTGTGTCCCACTCCCAGGTACCTGGGGATCACGCGGCCTCTCACCTACCCGGCCCGACAGAACGGTCAGCTGATGGCCAAGATGATCCTGGGGGTGTGGCTGGCGTCGGCGTCCATCACTCTGCCTCCTTTCTGCGGCTGGGCCAAGAACGTCCACAGCGCCGGCGTGTGCCTCATCAGCCAAGACTTTGGCTACACCATCTACTCCACGGCCGTGGCCTTCTACATCCCCATGCTGGTCATGCTGGTCATGTACTACAAAATCTTCCGGGCGGCCCGCAAGAGCGGCGCCAAGCACCGCTTCACTGACCTTTCCCGCCGCGAGCGGCTGGAAACGGTGGCTAACGAGGCGCTGCGGATGCAGGGCCTGAAGCCTCCCGGCGTGGCCGAGGAGTGCGCCGCTTTGTCCCGACTGCTGAACCGTGAGCGGAGGAACATCTCCATTTTCAAACGGGAGCAGAAAGCGGCGACGACACTGGGGGTGATCGTGGGGGTCTTTGCGGTGTGCTGGCTGCCGTTCTTCATCCTGTCCACCGCCAGGCCCTTCATCTGCGGGGTGGAGTGCAGCTGCGTGCCCATCTGGCTGGAGCGCACGCTGCTCTGGTTGGGCTACGCCAACTCCCTCATGAACCCCTTCATCTACGCCTTCTTCAACCGGGACCTGCGCTCCACGTACCGCGACCTTCTCCGCTGCCGCTATCGCAACATCAACCGCCGTCTGTCGGCCGTGGGCGTGCACGAAGCCCTGAAGGTTTAGACCACGCCGACTTGTACTGGTGCGCCTCCTGGGATTGATCACAACGCTTCTGACAGAACGCGAGTCACTCGCTGAGTACTTCAGTGAGTGAGAGATAGACCCTCGGTTAGGCTCTTTTTGGGAAACAAAACATTATTGTGGAGTCACGGCGTCGATCACGGGGAGACGAGACAAAGACAATAGAAGGCAAACAATCGAAGTGTATTATAAAAGTGTATGTTTGACATTTGAGCACAATGCAAACCAGGACCTTTCTGCTGAATCGGTGCTGTTGTGCGTCACCAGGAAATCAATGCAGGATAGAAGTCTACACTTGAAAAGATACTGGAATTAAATTGCATTGTCTCCCAGCTTACCAAAATATTGATTTTGCCATGGAAACATTGATATATTTTGCTCCTGAGTAGTTCTGGGTTCGATACTGCGGTTGGGATCTTTCTGTGTGGAGTTTGCATGTTCTCCCCGGGACTACGTGGGCTCTCTCCGGGTACTCCGGCTTCCTCCCACCTCCAAAGACATCCACCTGGAGATAGGCCCCTCCCACCTCCAAAGACATGCACCTGGGGATAGGCCCCTCCCACCTCCAAAGACATGCACCTGGGGATAGGCCCCTCCCACCTCCAAAGACATGCACCTGGGGATAGGCCCCTCCCACCTCCAAAGACATGCACCTGGGGATAGGTTGATTGGCAACACTAAATGGTCCCTAGTGTGCGAATGTTGTCTGCCTATCTGTGTTGGCCCTGTGATGAGGTGGCGACTTGTCCAGGGTGTACACTGGCTTCCATACACACACACACACACACACACACACACACACACACACATTTATATATGTGTGTTTATATATGTGCATATGTATATGTATGTATATATATATATATATGCATATATATATATATATGTGTATATGTATACAAATATATGTATATATATATGTATGTATATATATATATATATACATATATATATTTGGGTTAGGGATTTATATATATATATATATATATGTATATATCCATATATATATATATATATATATATATATATATAAATATATATATATATGACAAAGATAAAATAAGTCATATTTTTGTTTCGATTAATAGTTAAAACAAATTTTAATTATTGCAATCAGTTGATAAAACATTGTCCTTTACAATTATAAAATCTTTTTACAAACATCTACTACTCTGCCTGCATGACAGCAGACTGGGGTAGATCTTGCTGAAGTCCTATGTATTGAATGAATAGAGAATCCTTTTAAATCGGGAAAAAAATCGTTTTTGAATTGAGAATTGTGTTGAATTGAAAAAAAAAATAGATTTTGAATCGAATCGTGACCCCAAGAATCGATATTGAATCGAATCGTGGGACACCCAAAGATTTGCAGCCCTATTAGATAACCAGTCCCAGCTGGGCAATCTACTCACCGCAGACCACGCTCCCCTCCACTGGTGCATTGACAAAGTATTGAACAAAGGCTGAACATTTACGTGGATGTGATTTCAAGTTTTTTATTTTTATCAAATTTGGAAACTTAAAACATTTCATAAGGTATTGTCTTTAGAAATTTGAGGAATAAAATAAATGTATTACATTTTGGAATGAGGCTTTTACATAACCAAATGTGGAAAAAGTGAAGCTTTCCGAATGCATCGTATTGTTTTGTTATGTTGTGGAATTGTGCATTTCTTGTGAAAGTTTCGACTGGTAAATAGCACCGATTCGGTAGAAGGGCTCATTTATTTCTTATGCTAAACATGTCTTTGTGTTTTCTACTGTGCACTTAAGTCTCAACTGCATCACTTCATGTACAAGTCAGAGTTTCAAAGTGGTCCCGTCACCAAAAACACGGTTCATGTTTCACAAATGTGATTGATAGTTATGGCTTGCAATGTGGGTCAAACCTGGGAAATCCTCCCTTTTTGGTTTTGACAAAGAAAAAGTAAAAAAAAACGGTTTGTAGCCTGAAACCGATTCTCCCCACGTTATTTTTCTTTTTTAGAATGGAAATAGTAAAGGACATTATAGCTGTTTCCGTGAGAGTTCCATGTTTCCCACACTTGACTGAGTTCTTTCCACTGCTGTTATTTTGTCACGCCACAGGCGGCTCGCTGACCTTGACGACACAGCAAGGAGACTTTCAAACACTTGACAAGGAGAACATTTCTCACAAACTCCTGAACAATTATCTCCGTCGTCGTTTTTTTTTTTGCAAACGACATTTGATCGACCGTTACTTTTCCGACTCGTTCCAACAGGTGTCACAGGCCGGCTGTCAGATTCTACCTCGACTTTTGACAACAACGCACATTTCCTCCAAACTTTTGAGACTCTTATCTGACGTTTTATTTTGGTCATCAGCAGCTCTTTTCCAATGGTTGTCAAGTGGATAAAGAAGTGCTCTGTGATTGAAGCACTCAGTGGCATCCCCTTTGTAAATAAAGAAGTCCCTGGTCATCATGTGCTTGTGGTCTTGGCTCATCCTCACATTTTTCTGTCTCATCTTCAAAGTGCAGAGAATCCGTAAAGATTGCTTGCTTTGTTGTCATCCTGATACCAGCTTGTCCTTATCTCCGTTTATTTACACCATGGAACTGTGCTTATCTTCACACCGAACCCAAATTGAAACCAAACATCTCTATTGCTTGCACGTCCAGAGGTGGGTAGTAACGCGCTACATTTACTCCGTTACATCTACTTCAGTAACTTTTGGCTTAAATTGTACTTCTAAGAGTAGTTTTAATGCAACATACTTTTACTTGAGTATATTTATAGAGAAGAAACGCTACTTTTACTCTACATTTATCTACATTCAGCTCGCTGCTCGCTACTGATTTTTATCAGTCTGTTAATGCACGCTTTGTTTGTTTTGGTTTGTCGGACAGACCTTCAAAGTAGGATCCATCACATGCCTGCGTTTCACCAATCAAATGCAGTCACTGGTGATGTTTGACTCCCTTTAACCAATCAAATGCAGTCACTGGTGATGTTTGACTCCATTTCACCAATCAAATGCAGTCACTGGTGATGTTTGACTCCATTTCACCAACCAAATGCAGTCACTGGTGATGTTTGACTCCATTTCACCAATCAAATACAGTCACTGGTGATGTTTGACTCCATTTCACCAATCAAATGCAGTCACTGGTGATGTTTGACTCCATTTCACCAATCAAATGCAGTCACTGGTGATGTTTGACTCCATTTCACCAATCAAATGCAGTCACTGGTGACGTTTGACTCATTTTCACCAATCAAATGCAGTCACTGGTGATGTTTGACTCCCTTTGACCAATCAAATGCAGTCACTGGTGATGTTTGACTCCATTTCACCAATCAAATGCAGTCACTGGTGATGTTTGACTCCTTTTCACCAATCAAATGCAGTCACTGGTGACGTTTGACTCCGTTTCACCAATCAAATGCAGTCACTGGTGATGTTTGACTCCATTTCACCAATCAAATGCAGTCACTGGTGACATTTGACTCATTTTCACCAATCAAATGCAGTCACTGGTGATGTTTGACTCCATTTCACCAATCAAATGCAGTCACTGGTGATGTTTGACTCCATTTCACCAATCAAAAGCAGTCACTGGTGATGTTTGACTCCATTTCACCAATCAAATGCAGTCACTGGTGACGTTTGACTCCATTTCACCAATCAAATGCAGTCACTGGTGACGTATGACTCCATTTCACCAATCAAATGCAGTCACTGGTTAGGTTTGACTCCTTTTCACCAATCAAATGCAGTCACTGGTGATGTTTGAGTCTGTTTCACCAATCAAATGCAGTCACTGGTGACGTTTGACTCCGTTTCACCAATCAAATGCAGTCACTGGTGATGTTTGACTCCCTTTCACCAATCAAATGCAGTCTCTGGTGACGTTTGACTCCGTTTCACCAATCAAATGCAGTCACTGGTGACGTTTGACTCCGTTTCCCCAATCAAATGCCGTCTCTGGTGACGTCTGACTCCGTTTCACCAATGAAACAGAGCCATAAATTTTATTTAGATTTTTTTAAATAAATTTGAACATATACAAACTGTTTAAAATATTAATCAAAGTAAGTACAAAAACAGTATAAAAACTGTACAAAACAGTGCCAGGGGGTTGTAAATTCAAAGTAACTAAAATAGAATGCAAAAAATATATATATATAAAATAAACAAAGTTCAAAGCCATAGGCTCACTCAATCTCAGTAAATAACTTACATTTGGAACACAGCATCATCGTTCTCACAGCTTTTTGGTTGTTAGGGGTAGAGTGTTTTAATGTATCCAACGATCCATCCATTTCCTACCGCTTATTCCCTTTGAGGTCGCGGGGGGCGCTGGTGCCTACCTCAGCTACAACTGGGCAGAAGGCAGTGTACACCCTGGACAAGTCTCCACCTCATCGCAGGGCCTGTTTTAATGTAGAGTTCTAAATCTTTTTTAAAGGCACAAAAAACAGTTTGGGTATTAAGAAACTTACATTCATGAATATAAAACTTAGCCAATAGTATAATGAGCTTGCAAAGGTAAAATTAATTTTCAAATTGGTTTTCAATACAGTGTAAAACCTAATATATATTATTTAATATATATTATTGTTTTAGTTGCTTAAGAGATATTCCTGGCTCTGAATGTGTTCATTGCTATGTTTATGTTTTTGTGCATTACTTGTTGCCGTCATCATTAAACGAACAGTTACTCAGTACTTGAGTAGTTATTTCACAACATACTTTTTACTTTTACTCAAGTAAATATTTGGGTGACTACTCCTTACTTTTACTCGAGTAATACATCTCTAAAGTAACAGTACTCTTACTTGAGTACAATTTCTGGCTACTCTACCCACCTTTGGTGACGTGTGCCAGCTATATAAAAGGAAAATGGGCAATAATAAAGGATTTTTTAAACCATTTGTAAATATTTGTATTTACCGTATTTTTCAGACTCTACATCGCAGTTTTTTTCATAGTGCGACAAATACTCCGGAGCGACTTAAGTGTGAAATTATTAACAAATTACCGTAAAATATCAAATAATATTATTTATCTCATTCGCGGAAGAGACGAAGAAAATGTCAGCAATCGTCACACACACGTCAACCAATAAGAATTCGGCAGGGAGGGTCATGCCAGAAGTGCATTGTGGGTCATTGAATGCTAACTGCTATATGCTATATGCTACCGCCGTAGCTATTAAAATGGATCATTTCAAGGTTGGCAGTAACTTATAAAAACTGAGAAGGGCTGAACAAAACTGGCACCGAAAAGGAAATCAATGGACCGGACTCTCACTATATTATGCTAGATCAGTTTCACGGCCATTGGACTGGTCGCCAGGTTTGTCATTGTCATCCCATCGGGAAGTCCTGTGGGGAGTGCTCAGAGAGTATGGGGTATCGGACTGTCTGATTGTGGCGATCCACTCCCTGTATGATCAGTGTCAGAGCTTGGTCCGCATTGCTGGCAGTAAGTCGGACACGTTTCCAGTGAGGGTTGGACTCCGCCAAGGCTGTCCTTTGTCACCCATTCTGTTCATAACTTTTATGGACAGAATTTCTAGGCGCAGTCAAGGCATTGAGGGGTTCTGGTTTGGTGGCCGCAGGATTAGGTCTCTGCTTTTTGCAGACGATGTGGTCCTTCATCTGGCCAGGATCTTCAGCTCTCGCTGGATCGGTTCGCAGCCGAGTGTGAAGCGACCGGAATGAAAATCAGCACCTCCAAGTCCGAGTCCATGGTTCTCGCCCGGAAAAGGGTGGAGTGCCATCTCCGGGTTGGGGAGGAGACCCTGCCCCAAGTGGAGGAGTTCAAGTAACTAGGAGTCTTGTTCACGAGTGAGGGAAGAGTGGATGGTGAGATCGACAGGCGGATCGGTGCGGCGTCTTCAGTAATGCGGATGTTGTACCGATCTGTTGTGGTGAAGAAGGAGCTGAGCCGGAAGGCAAAACCCTCAATTTACCGGTCGATCTACGTTCCCATCCTCACCTATGGTCATGAGCTTTGGGTCATGACCGAAAGGATAAGATCACGGGTACAAGCGGCCCAAATGAGTTTCCAGGTCTCTCCCTTAGAGATAGGGGGAGAAGCTCTGCCATCCGGGAGGAACTCAAATTAAAGCCGTTGCTCCTCCACATGGAGAGGAGCCAGATGAGGTGGTTCGGGCATCTGGTCAGGATGCCACCCGAACGCCTCCCTAGGGAGGTGTTTAGGGCACGTCCAACAGGTAGGAGGCCACGGGGAAGACCCAGGACACGTTGGGAAGACTCGGGATCCCCCGGGAAGAGCTAGACGAAGTGGCCGGAGAGAGGGAAGTCTGGGTTTCCCTGCTTAGGCTGCTGCCCCCGCGACCCGACCTCGGATAAGCGGAAGCAGATGGATGGATGGATCCCATTGAGTTGAGTTTTTCCTTGCCCTGATGTGGGATCTGAGCCCAGGATGTCGTTGTGGATTGTGCAGCCCTTTGAGACACTGGTGATTTAGGGCTATATAAGTAAACTTTGATTGATTGATTGAAATTGTAATGTTTTAAAAAGTATTTTTACTAACCCATGTATTGAGATTCATATTAGATCGTCATGTATGGTCGACACAAACCTCTATTGTCCTGCACAGAATATTCGAACACACGTTGACACAAACAGAAGTTTTTAAAGAAATGAGCCCGCTAAATCACAAATTATATTTTGAGAAAAGCGGTCGATGACATAAATTGACTGGGACTTGATGAGTGTTTCCACGGAAACGGGTGAGCGACATAAGCAAGTTCCACTCTATTAGTACAAAGTTCATTTTCGTTCTACACTCGACTGCTGAAACACATTTGAAGCCCTTCTGTACACAATAGTTACTGTAAATGTTTGTTTTTTGGCATCTAAATCAATCAATCAATCAATCAATGTTTATTTATATAGCCCCAAATCACAAATGTCTCAAAGGACTGCACAAATCATTACGACTACAACATCCTCGGAAGAACCCACAAAAGGGCAAGGAAAACTCACACCCAGTGGGCAGGGAGAATTCACATCCAGTGGGACGCCAGTGACAATGCTGACTATGAGAAACCTTGGAGAGGACCTCAGATGTGGGCAACCCCCCTCTCTAGGGGACCGAAAGCAATGGATGTCGAGCGGTTCTAACATGATACTGTGAAAGTTCAATCCATAGTGGCTCCAACACAGCCGCGAGAGTTCAGTTCAAAGCGGATCCAAGACAGCAGCGAGAGTCCCACCCACAGGAAACCATCTCAAGCGGAGGCGGATCAGCAGCGTAGAGATGTCCCCAACCGATACACAGGCGAGCGGTCCATCCTGGGTCTCGACTCTGATCAGCCAGTACTTCATCCCTGGTCATCGGACCGGACCCTCTCCACAAGGGAGGGGGGGACATAGGAGAAAAAAGAAAAGAAGCGGCAGATCAACTGGTCTAAAAAGGAGGTTTATTTAAAGGCTAGAGTATACAGATGAGTTTTAAGGTGAGACTTAAATGCTTCTACTGAGGTGAAATATTGTGTTCCTAGTCCAGGGGACGACTTTTTGCTGGTTTCTTGATGAAATTGTACCTGAGACAGCGTCAGGAATGTGCTATGACTACAGTGTGTGTTGCACTTCCAGCCGTGCAAGAGTGCAGTTCAAAAACTCCGACAAGGGGAGAAAAACCCACTTGACCTCAATAAATGTCTTCAGAGTAATCCTGCTTGATTTGTACATGTTCATGGCGAGGATGATGAAGGCAGAATCACACCAAGAAAGCAATGAAGCGAAAGAGCATTGCGGCTTAGTTCAGAGCTCAACACAATTGTCTGCAACCTGAGTCCATTCTACTCTATCGGGTTCTATCTTGTACTAAAATGTGTGCAAGAAGCAGCATAAATACCACGATACATATTGTGGACAGAAACTCACTTGGCTTCAATCCTGCAGTTTTGTTTTGACTACAGAGGTGGTTCATAGTCACCGACTAACACCTCACAATAGCAACATAAAACAAGTTTGAACTTTCACAGTATCATGTTAGACCCGCTCGACATCCATTGCTTTCGGTCCCCTAGAGGGGGGGGGGGGGGGGGGGGGTTGCCCACATCTGAGGTCCTCTCCAAGGTTTCTCATAGTCAGCATTGTCACTGGCGTCCCACTGGATGTGAATTCTCCCTGCCCACTGGGTGTGAGTTTTCCTTGCCCTTTTGTGGGTTCTTCCGAGGATGTTGTAGTCGTAATGATTTGTGCAGTCCTTTGAGACATTTGTGATTTGGGGCTATATAAATCAATCAATCAATCAATCAATGTTTATTTATATAGCCCCAAATCACAAATGTCTCAAAGGGCTGCACAAATCATTACGACTACAACATCCTGGGAAGAACCCACAAAAGGGCAAGGAAAACTCACACCCAGTGGGCAGGGAGAATTCACATCCAGTGGGACGCCAGTGACAATGGTGACTATGAGAAACCTTGGAGAGGACCTCAGATGTGGGCAACCCTTCCCCTCTAGGGGACCGAAAGCAATGGATGTCGAGCGAATCTAACATGATACTGTGAAAGTTCAATCCATAGTGGCTCCAACACAGCCGCGAGAGTTCAGTTCAAGCGGATCCGAGACAGCAACGAGAGTCCCGTCCACAGGAAACCATCTCAAGCGGATCAGCAGCGTAGAGATGTCCCCAACCGATACAGGCGAGCGGTCCATCCTGGGTCCCGACGAGCGGTCCATCCTGGGTCTCGACTCTGGACAGCCAGTACTTCATCCATGGTCATCGGACCGGACCCCCTCCACAAGGGAGGAGGGGACATAGGAGAAAGAAAAGAAGCGGCAGATCAACTGGTCTAAAAAGGAGGTCTATTTAAAGGCTAGAGTATACAAATGAGTTTTAAGGTGAGACTTAAATGCTTCTACTGAGGTGGCATCTCGAACTGTTACCGGGAGGGCATTCCAGAGTACTGGAGCCCCAACGGAAAACGCTCTATAGCCCGCAGACTTTTTTTGGGCTCTAGGAATCACTAATAAGCCGGAGTCTTTTGAACGCAGATAAACATTGATTGATTGATTGATTGAAGTTTTATAGACAAAAAAAATGACAAATTCAGACACAAAAACAGAGGTCTCCATTTTCCTTGTTGTGAGTAAATCAATTGGTTCGCAATTGAATTGTTTCTAACAACCATAACGATAGTCTCAATATGAAAAATGCTCGTTTATTACAATTTGGTACATAATTAGCAGCACCTACCAATAACTCCAAACAATGTCTCCTTATCACACAACTCTTATGCTTGAAGGCCGTTGCTATAGTTATTATCATTTGTGCTCAAGTTATACTTTTCTATCTGTGCAAAGGCACACAAAGTGTTATCTTCCACTGCAAGTTGACCTCGCAGCAGCAGTTCCTGTTTCCAGAGCCTGCCTGCTAAACAGCCAAGGACGGACTTCGAGTACCTTCAACGAAGACAAGACTGTCACGTTTGTACATCTGATTTCATGTTTGATCATATTTTGTGTTCTGAACTCTTCTTCTGTTTTTTCACTTCCTGGTTTGTTTTTGTTACCATGACAACTCATTGCTTTTCACCTTGCCCTCCTAGTCACGCCCATGCCCTCAGTCCTGCACCTGTTCCTAATTATTCACAGCCACTATTTAAGTCCATTTCTTTCTGTCCATCAGTCTGGGAACATCAACTTTCATTACCCATGCCGTTCTAACTTTCATTGCCTTACATACTTCATGCCATGCTTGTTGATTCATCCACGCCAGGTAAGTTTTTGTTTGTATTTATGTCTTTGAAATAAGCGGTAGAAATGGATGGATGGATAGTATCTTTTGATACTATCAAAGACATGCACCTGGGGATAGGTTGATTGGCAACACTAAATGGTCCCTAGTGTGTGAATGTTGTCTGTCTATCTGTGTTGGCTCTGCGATGAGGTGGCGACTTGTCCAGGGTGTACCCCGACTTCCGCCCGATTGTAGCTGAGATAGGCGCCAGCGCCCCCCGCGACCCCAAAAGGGAATAAGCGGTAGAAAATGGATGGATGGATAGTATTTTTTGTTTGTTTGTAGATAGTATTGCCATTGTGCTGTTTTTGTTCTAAGTTATAGTATAGATTTGTATCCGCCACGGAACGCGTCCTTGGTTTGCCTTTTTTTTGTATTTTGAGTATTAATCAAATTAAAACTATGTACCTGAATTCACGCCCTGCTCCTCCTGTAATCCCGCTGCGTCGAAGGAGCACAAACAATCCAAGTCCAAGCCTGACAAAGACGACAGCACGCAGACAAAGCAGAGACAAGACGAAATCACAAGGCCTCCAGCACGTTCAGTTTGAATAATCACGTATTGTGCGTGCTGAGCTGCTCGCATGACATGTCTGACCACTCCCTTTAGAGTCTGAGCATCTCTACTTAGGCTGCTGCCCCCGCGACCCGACCTCGGATAAGTGGATGGATGTTGAAAATCTGTATAAATTAACTACCGTATTTCCTTGAATTGCTGCCAGGGCGCTAATTAATTTAAAACCTCTTCTCACTCCGGCGTTTACCAAAGGCATGCGGTAAATTTAGGCCCGCGCTTATAAATTTGAGTGTGATGTAAGGATACCATCATGAAAAGCACATTTAATTAAAAAAAAACGTTATTATGGTCTTACCTTTACTTATAAATGAAGTCCATGCGCAGCTCCTTCTGATCAAAAGCATCGATAACTTGTTTATAGAAGTCTTCCTTATCTTTCTTCAGTTTTAAAAGTGAAGTGAAGTGAATTATAGTTATATAGCGCTTTTCTCAAGTGACTCAAAGCGCTTTACATAGTGACACCCAACATCTAAGTTACATTTAAACCAGTGTGGGTGGCACTGGGAGCAGGTGGGTAAAGTGTCTTGCCCAAGGACACAACGGCAGTGACTAGGATGGCACAAGCGGGAATTGAACCTGTAACCCTCAAGTTGCTGGCACGGCCACTCTACCAACCGAGCTATGCCGCCTCACAAAAGTGAGGCGGCATAGTCTCTCTGTCTCGATGGAGATCTTCCTTTATTACCTCCTGCTTCGATTGAAAGTCCAGTTTAGAAAACTGTTTTATTTTAGATAAGTAATCCTCCATGTTAAAAGTGCAAGCGAGAGGAAAAAAATAAACGATCGCCGCTCACTCTTGCTGCTTGTTGTCACTTCTTCTGCAGCCGAGTAGTCGCAAGAAGGATCACTAGCGCCCTCTACCACCAGGAGGCAGGAGTCATTTAAGGACTCATATTTGACACACGCAGCTATGGTATATTAATAAAACATAGCTGCTCAGTTCTTTTTAGCATATTCAATAGCTTGGACCTTAAATCCTACTGAATAGCTCTTAATCTTCTTCCCTTTATGCAATTTCAAATGATTGAAATCAGCCTCCTCCATTTTGAAAATGATGACAGGTGAAGTGTCACTCGTGACGTGACGAGTTTGACCCGGTGGAAATTCCAGACATGCGCTAATAAAAATAATATTTTGCGAAACGAGTTTGACCCGGCAGTAATTCTAGGCAGGCACATACTATATACCCGGCGGCAATTCAAGGAAATACGGTAGTGGGAATTTAAAAAAACTAAATTCTGCTTAGCCAGCAGCGGCCCTGAGCCTTCCATTTTTCTTTGGGACTTAAAGAAGACTTAGTTCTCCGATGTGCAGGTTCTCAGGGCAGCGTGACATGAAAATAGTTGAAAATCCCTGAAGTGTAAAATCGAAACGTGATTCCTCCGGTGGACATGAAGTAGCAGTGAGCCAGAGTAGAGTCCTGGATGCAGCTCCCCTCCCCAAGCAGCCATGTCAACTGCCATTACACTTGGGGGGGGGAAGGAGCAGCGCTGCATCTGAGAAGAGGACTGACTTGCGGCCAACAGGCTTTGCTTCTCCGCGTGTGTCACAGTGCTGAGTGGGCGATGAAGAGGGGGAAATGTGCATGTAATGTTGGATATTCATCAAAGGGGAGCAGGCTAGTAGATGAGCTTTGCACACACACGATTCTGCTTCACTGACAACACCGATAGGCTGTGGATGCTGACACTTGGCGGTTCTAAAATGCCCCCGTAATTAAGTGATGGAGCTCTCTTTAATTGATGGGAGAGAGATCTCTATTAGCTGAATACCTCGCACCACTGAAGACACGGAGGAAGATAACGAAGAAGCGATGTGATTTAGACTAAAGTGGAGTGATGTGTGATACCATCCATTTTCTTTCCAATGCCAAACAAAATTGAGGCTGGTATCGGCGATCCTGTACCGACACTGTCTGCTTCAATTGAAATCTTGTGTACTCCAAATACCGTATTTCCTTGAATTGCCGCCGGGTATATAGTATGCACCTGCCTAGAATTACCGCAGGGTCAAACTCGTCACGTCACGAGTGACACTTCACCTGTCATCGTTTTCAAAATGGAGGAGGCTGATTTCAATCATTTGAAATCGCATAAAGGGAAGAAGATTAAGAGCTATTCAGTAGGATTTAAGGTCCAAGCTATTGAATATGCTAAAAAGAACAGTAAGCAGCTATGTTTTATTAATATACCGTAGCTGCGTGTGTCAAACATGAGTCATTAAATGACTCCCGCCTCCTGGTGGTAGAGGGCGCTAGTGATCCTTCTTGCGACTACTCGGCTGCAGAAGAAGTGACAACAAGCAGCGATCGTTTATTTTTTCCTCTCGCTTGCACTTTTAACATGGAGGATTACATATCTAAAATAAAACCGTTTTCTAAACTGGACTTTCAATCGAAGCAGGAGGTAATAAAGGAAGATCTCCATCGAGACAGAGAGACTTTTAAAACTGAAGAAAGATAAGGAAGACTTCTATAAACAAGTTATCGATGCTTTTGATCAGAAGGAGCTGCGCATGGACTTCATTTATAAGTAAAGGTAAGACCATAATAACATTTTTTTTTATTAAATGTGCTTTTCATGATGGTATCCTTACATCACACTCAAATTTATAAGCGCAGGCCTAAATTTACCACATGCCTTTGGAGTGAGAAGAGGTTTTAAATTAATTAGCGCCCTGGCAGCAATTCAAGGAAATACGGTAGTTAATTTATACACATTTTCAACATCCATCCATCTTCTTCCACTTATCCGAGGTCGGGTTGCGGGGGCAGCAGCCTAAGTAGGGATGCTCAGACTTCCCTATTCTCAGCCACTTCGTCTCGCTCTTCCCGGGGGATCCCGAGGCGTTCCCAGGCCAGCCGGGAGACATAGTCTTCCCAACGTGTCCTGGGTCTTCCCCGTGGCCTCCTACCGGCCATATTAAATCCTTCATTCTTGTGTCGGTGCTAATCCTCTGCAGAGTTCCTGGTACACTGGAGTCTATCCTGGGAATTTAGGCAAATAAAAAACATTCACACATACCATTTAGGATCTCCAATTAAACCTGGTTTGTGTTTGTCGTGAATAAGAAACACACATGTGTTCATAAACTGAGTCTATTTGTCTCCCCTAGAAAACGTTGGACCACAAACAACAAATGAAGCCTCGATGTCCAATAAGACAAACAACAAATGTTTTGGCAGCAACAAGTAATTTGGAAGAAGACCCGACTTTTTAATTAGTTGAACAAAAAGAAGTCAGGAGCGTCTGATAAACATGGATAACAAAATATGTCAACAGAAGCAGTAAATTGGATTATTTGCTGGTGAAAAATGCAAATGAAAACTTTGAAACTGCTTCTGTCATCAATCAAACCTTGGAAAGAAGAACCATCAGGCAGCTCATCTGAGGCTCATCCATCCATCCATCTTCTACCACTTATTCCCTTTTGGGGTCGCGGGGGCGCTGGCGCCTATCCCAGCTACAATCGGGCGGAAGGCGGGGTACACCCTGGACAAGTCGCCACCTCATCACAGGGCCAACACAGATAGACAGACAACATTCACACACTAGGGACCATTTAGTGTTGCCAATCAACCTATCCCCAGGTGCATGTCTTTGGAGGTGGGAGGGGCCTATCCCCAGGTGCATGTCTTTGGAGGTGGGAGGGGCCTATCCCTAGGTGCATGTCTTTGGAGGTGGGAGGGGCCTATCCCCAGGTGCATGTCTCTGGAGGTGGGAGGGGCCTATCCCCAGGTGCATGTCTTTGGAGGTGGGAGGGGCCTATCCCCAGGTGCATGTCTTTGGAGGTGGGAGGGGCCTATCCCCAGGTGCATGTCTTTGGAGGTGGGAGGGGCCTATCCCCAGGTGCATGTCTTTGGAGGTGGGAGGGGCCTATCCCCAGGTGCATGTCTTTGGAGGTGGGAGGGGCCTATCCCCAGGTGAATGTCTTTGGAGGTGGGAGGGGCCTATCCCCAGGTGCATGTCTTTGGAGGTGGGAGGGGCCTATCCCCAGGTGCATGTCTTTGGAGGTGGGAGGAAGCCGGCGTACCCGGAGGGAACCCACGCATTCACGGGGAGAACATGCAAACTCCACACGGAAAGATCCCGAGCCTGGATTTGAACCCAGGACTGCAGGACCTTCGTATTGTGAGGCAGACGCACTAACCCCTCTGCCACCGTGAAGCCCCATCTGAGCCTCAGTCTCCTCTAAAACTACACAATGCTTTTTTAAATGGCTTGATGACTTTTTCTGAAACTGTTTTTAATCGGCGGCATAGCTCGGTTGGTAGAGTGGCCGTGCCAGCAACTTGAGGGTTGCAGGTTCGATTCCCGCTTGTGCCATCCTAGTCACTGCCGTTGTGTCCTTGGGCAAGACACTTTACCCACCTGCTCCCAGTGTCACCCACACTGCTTTAAATGTAACTTAGATATTGGGTTTCACTATGTAAAGCACTTTGAGTCACTTGAGAAAAGCGCTATATAAATATAATAATTCAATCCCTGGAGCCGACTGGAGTCTTCAATCAGGAACCAGACTAACTTCTGCAGCAGAGACCACCTTTAAAGGGAGTCCTGGATTACGCACATTTCCAGAATTAGGGACTTGTTTAAAACATTCTACTCTTGTTCTACACGATGTGGAAGTGACATGTAAACAGGAAATAAACACATACCAAAATAGCAGTGGTATACAAAAAAACAAATGCTGGTTCTCAGGAGGTTGGCGTGTATCCTGGTGTCATTTCTATACATTTCAAAAACAACTTGAAATGTGGACTCGTCAGACCACAGAACACTTTTCCACTCTGCATCAGTCCATCTTAGATGATCTCGGGCCCAGCCAAGCCGGCTGCGATCCTGGGTGTTGTTGATACATGGCTTTGGCTTGCATAGTAGAGTTTTAACTTGGACTTACAGATGTAGTGACAAACTATAGTTACTGACAGTGGTTTTCTGAAGTGTTCCTGAGCCCACGTGGTGATATCCTTTACACACTGATGTCGCTTTTTCATGCAGTACCGCCTGAGGGCATAAAGGTGTGTAATATCATGCAGTGATTTCTCCAGATTCTCTGAACCTTTTGATGATATTACGGAGCGTTGATGGTGAAATCCCTACATTCCTTGCAATAGCTGGTTGAGAAATGTTGTTCTTAAACAATTTGCTCAGGCATTTGTTGACAAAGTGGTGACCCTCGCCCCGTCCTTGTTTGTGAATGAGTGAACATTTCATGGAAGCTGCTTTTATAGCCAATCATGGCACCCACCTGTTCCCAATTAGCCTGTTCACCTGTGGGATGTTCCAAATAAGTGTTTGGTGAGCATTCCTCAACTTTCTCAGTCTTTTTTGCCACTTGTGCCAGCTTGTTTGAAACATGTTGCAGGCACCAATATCCAAATGAGCTAATATTTGCAAAAAATATCAACAATTTTCAGTTCGAACATTAAATATCTTGTCTTTGCAGTCTATTAAGTTGAATTTAAGATGAAAAGGATTTTCAAATAATTATATTCTCTTTTTATTTACCTTTTACACAAGGTGACAACTTCACTGCGTTTGAGTTTTGTATGTCAGTAAAACACTGATGTACAGTAGTTGATACTGTGAGAGTCCAGTCCATAGTGGATCTAACATAATAGTGAGAGTCCAGTCCATAGTGGATCTAACATAATAGTGAGAGTCCAGTCCATAGTGGATCTAACATAATAGTGTGAGAGTCCAGTCCATAGTGGATCTAACATAATAGTGAGAGTCCAGTCCATAGTGGATCTAACATAATAGTGAGAGTCCAGTCCATAGTGGATCTAACATAATA
This sequence comes from Nerophis ophidion, assembly GCF_033978795.1. Taxonomy (NCBI): domain Eukaryota; kingdom Metazoa; phylum Chordata; class Actinopteri; order Syngnathiformes; family Syngnathidae; genus Nerophis; species Nerophis ophidion. Next base: position 76,736,849 of record NC_084617.1, on the reverse strand, counting down.
GTGAGAGTCCAGTCCATAGTGGATCTAACATAATAGTGTGAGAGTCCAGTCCATAGTGGATCTAACATAATAGTGAGAGTCCAGTCCATAGTGGATCTAACATAATAGTGTGAGAGTCCAGTCCATAGTGGATCTAACATAATAGTGAGAGTCCAGTCCATAGTGGATCTAACATAATAGTGAGAGTCCAGTCCATAGTGGATCTAACATAATAGTGTGAGTCCAGTCCATAGTGGATCTAACATAAGAGTGAGAGTCCAGTCCATAGTGGATCTAACATAATAGTGAGAGTCCAGTCCATAGTGGATCTAACATAATAGTGTGAGAGTCCAGTCCATAGTGGATCTAACATAATAGTGAGAGTCCAGTCCATAGTGGATCTAACATAATAGTGTGAGAGTCCAGTCCATAGTGGATCTAACATAATAGTGAGAGTCCAGTCCATAGTGGATCTAACATAATAGTGAGAGTCCAGTCCATAGTGGATCTAACATAATAGTGAGAGTCCAGTCCATAGTGGATCTAACATAATAGTGTGAGTCCAGTCCATAGTGGATCTAACATAATAGTGAGAGTCCAGTCCATAGTGGATCTAACATAATAGTGAGAGTCCAGTCCATAGTGGATCTAACATAATAGTGAGAGTCCAGTCCATAGTGGATCTAACATAGTAGTGAGAGTCCAGTCCATAGTGGATCTAACATAATAGTGAGAGTCCAGTCCATAGTGGATCTAACATAATAGTGAGAGTCCAGTCCATAGTGGATCTAACATAATAGTGAGAGTCCAGTCCATAGTGGATCTAACATAATAATGAGAGTCCAGTCCATAGTGGATCTAACATAATAGTGAGAATCCAGTCCATAGTGGATCTAACATAATAGTGAGAGTCCAGTCCATAGTGGATCTAACATAATAGTGAGAGTCCAGTCCATAGTGGATCTAACATAATAGTGAGAGTCCAGTCCATAGTGGATCTAACATAATAGTGTGAGAGTCCCGTCCATAGTGGATCTAACATAATAGTGAGAGTCCAGTCCATAGTGGATCTAACATAATAGTGAGAGTCCAGTCCATAGTGGATCTAACATAATAGTGTGAGAGTCCCGTCCATAGTGGATCTAACATAATAGTGTGAGAGTCCCGTCCATAGTGGATCTAACATAATAGTGAGAGTCCAGTCCATAGTGGATCTAACATAATAGTGAGAGTCCAGTCCATAGTGGATCTAACATAATAGTGAGAGTCCAGTCCATAGTGGATCCAACATAATAGTGAGAATCCAGTCCATAGTGGATCTAACATAATAGTGAGAGTCCAGTCCATAGTAGGTCCAGCAGGAGACCATCCCTAGTGGAGACAGGTCAACCGTGCAGAGACGTCCCCAACTGATGCACAGATGAGTGCTCCACCTGACTTTGAACAGCCAGCGCGTCATCTGTGGTCAAATAGTAACCACTCCATGCAGGGGAGGGTGGCAGAGCAGGAAAGAGACAGCAGATCAACTGGTCTAAAAGTGGGATCTATTTGAAGGCCAGAGTATATCAATGAGTTTTAATTCGGGACTTAAAGGCCTACTGAAAGCCACTACTAGCGACCACACAGTCTGATAGTTTATATATCAATGATGAAATATTAACATTGCAACACATGGCAATACGGCCGCTTTAGTTTACTAAATTGTAATTTTATATTTCCTGCAAAGTGTCGTGTTGAAAACGTTGGCTATGTTGACGCGTGCGTTTGACGTCTCGGGTTCTATCAGACATTATTTTCACCCGATCCAAGCTATAAGTAGTCAGCTTTAGTCGCATAATTACACAGTATTTTGGACATCTGTGTTGCTGAATATTTTGCAATTTGTTCAATTAATAATGGAGACATCAAAGAAGAATGATGCAGGTGGGAAGCTTTTAGTCTTTAGCCACACAAACCCACGGTGTTTCCTTGTTTAAAATTCCCGAAGATGAAGCTTTACTATGGATCAGAGCGGTCAAGCGAACATGGGTCCCGACTACATGTCAACTGGCAATTTTCAGTGAGAAAATTGTGGTAAAAACTCTGCTCTTACCGGAGACATCAGCGGAGCTTGCTCTGTTCATGCGGCTGCCGTGACTTCCCTCAGAGACTCCGGCGTCAACACACCCGTGGCCACACCCCTCTGACTTCAGGTACTATTTAATCTCACTAAAACACTAGTAACACAATAAGCAGATAAGGGATTTTCCAGAATTATCCTAGTAAATGTGTCTAATAACATCTGAATCGCTCTCACTGCCTTTGTCTTTTTTTGTTTAGTTTTTTAAAGTTTTTTTTATTATTACTTTTTTCTTCTAGCCTTTCACTCTAACTTTCCTCATCCACAAATCTTTCATCCTCGCTCAAATTAATGGGGAAATCATCGCTTTCTCGGTCCGAATCGCTCTCGCTGCTGGTGGCCATGATTGTAAACAATGTTCAGATGTGAGAAGCTCCACAACCCGTGATGTCACACACACATCGTCTGCTACTTCCGGTACAGGCAAGGCTTTTTTATCAGCGACCAAAAGTTGCGAACTTTATCGTGGATGTTCTCTACTAAATCCTTTCAGCAAAAATATGGCAATATCACGAAATGATGAAGTATGACACATAGAATGGAGCTGCTATCCCCGTTTGAATGCCTTTAAATGCTTCTACTGAGGTAACATCTCTAACTGTTGTCTTCCCATCATTTTATGAGCAAAATCTTGTCAGGATTACGATTTCTGTTCCCAACAGACGTGGATAAGTTGATGCATACTTTTATCTCCAGGCTGTTTTTCCCTCTAAGCTGGTGGTCAGGTCCCGCCCACCCAGACTCAAGTAACACATGTTCTCGCCTCAAAGCCTTTTCATTGTTTGCCTGCATTGTGAACATGAACACGGAGTGTGTGTTAGTGTGTGTCACTTTGAAAAGAACAGTCTGTAAGGACAAATAAATCCCCGTGATGTCTTCCAGATATTTTCCTGTAACAAATCCATCCATCCTTTCTCTATACCACTTGTCCTCATTAGGGTCACGGGTGGGCGGAGCCTATTGCAGCTGACTTTGCACACCTTGGACAGCCAATCAAAGACAGCCAACCATTTGCAATCACATTTAAAACTATTTAGTCTCTGAAGGCAGGAGAACTTGCTCTCTTTTGCTTGTTCGGGAGACATCAATCCATCAATCAATCAATCAATCTATCAATCAATCAGTGTTTACTTATATAGCCCTTAATCACAAGTGTCTCAAAGGGCTGCACAAGCCACAACAACGTCCTGGGCTCAGATCCCACATCAGAGCAAGAAAAAACTCAACCCAATGGGATGACAAGTAGAAACCTTGGAGGGGACTACAGATGTGGGGACCCCCCCAACCTAGGCAACTGGTGCAATGAATGTGGAGTGGCTCTAGTCAATAGTGTGAGAGTCCAGTCCATAATGGATCTAAAATAATAGTGTGAGAGTCCAGTCCATAGTGGATCTAACATAATAGTGAGAGTCCAGTCCATAGTGGATCTAACATAATAGTGAGAGTCCAGTCCATAGTGGATCTAACATAATAGTGTGAGAGTCCAGTCCATAGTGGATCTAACATAATAGTGTGAGAGTCCAGTCCATAGTGGATCTAACATAATAGTGTGAGAGTCCAGTCCATAGTGGATCTAACATAATAGTGTGAAAGTCCAGTCCATAGTGGATCTAACATAATAGTGAGAGTCCAGTCCATAGTGGATCTAACATAATAGTGAGAGTCCAGTCCATAGTAGATCTAACATAATAGTGAGAGTCCAGTCCATAGTGGATCTAACATAATAGTGAGAGTCCAGTCCATAGTGGATCTAACATAATAGTGAGAGTCCAGTCTATAGTGGATCTAACATAATAGTGAGAGTCCAGTCCATTGTGGATCAAACATAATAGTGAAGTGAGAGTCCAGTCCATTGTGGATCAAACATAATAGTGAAGTGAGAGTCCAGTCCATTGTGGGGCCAGCAGGAGATCATCTTGAGTGGAGACAGGCTTGGAAAATGTCGAAAATCTAGATCTGGTCTAGATCAGGGGATCCAAACCACAAGGAAGTTTGTGGAATGTAGATTGGAATCATTATAGGTCCCCTTAAAGTGGTTAATAAAAACAAATAATGACACAATACATTATTTGTGGAGGAGAACGTGCCTCTGAGCAGGATGTATAAGGACCGGCCTCGAAGCCAATGGCAGGTGAGTGGATTGCCCAGCTGGAGCTGGTTATGTAATCACATGTCGCCCTTATTAGCAGCAGCCGGCACCGAAACACCTTGTTGGACTTGCTGTCGAGCAGACGCACGGACACACACAGAGAGAGACACGCCGGACTGGAAAGTCAAACATATTTTTCTGGAAAGCAAGCCACCACATGGGGTTTTTGTCCAATTCAAACTGTCTACCGGACTCCTGAAGATCTGTCGGCGTCAGGAGAACCCACCACAACCAGGAAACCTCGACAGTATATTTTTTCCGATCCTTTAGATAATTAGATTTAGCTGTAAGACACCACATCATGTTTAATATTTTATAGGTCAACTAAAGTTGATTTTAAAAGTCAAAGTAAGTGTTCAGAAGACAGAAGGTGCCATCCCTGCTTACCACAGTCTCACCTTCCTTATATGCTTCTCAAAAGCCATCAATCTCCTCTCCTGCTGTTGGCAGATCAACCTAAGCGGACAGCATCTGCTGCTGTGATGAACACGCTGAAGCAGCAGAATCGCAGCTGCCAAACATCGCTGTCACTTTTCTGCTCTTAAAACAATGTGTCTTAGGAGCTTTTTCTGTTTTTTCATCCGTTTAACTTCGCTGCACCGCAGTTCAGTTTTTTTTTTTATCTTCGATTCTCCGTTTTTTTTCCGTCATTGTTTCTTTCTCGTGGAATCGACTGATCATCTTTAAAGATGATCGCACAAGGAGGGGCTAAACTACAGCAAAGATGGGACTTTTTGGCCTCTGTAGCCTCTCATACTCAGTGTGTGTGAATGTGTGTGTGAATGTGTGTGTGAATGTGTGTGTGAATGTGTGTGTGAATGTGGAAGTAGTGTCAAAGCGCTTTGAGTACCTTGAAGGTAGAAAAGTGCTATACAAGTACAACCCATTTACCATCCTGTACGGCCATTTTTCCAGGCTAAAGGAGACAAAGTCCAATTTAGCTCATGAGGAGAAAGGTCTGGGGCTGCACACTCAGTTAGAGTCTCCCACCACGCTCTAAGGTACAGCCCCAAGCGCTCCTCTATTTATTCAGTTAACATCACTAAGGCCGCCTCTAAAGGGAGTGGTCAAACATATCATGCAAAGCTTGATATGTGTACAATACATGACGGAATGTGCTGGGGGCCTTGTGGTTGCCTTGACTCCGCTTTGTCTAAATGCTGTTGTCTTAACTTCGTTGAGGTCCTTGAAGTCCTTGGCTGTTAGCGGGCTAAAACAAAGTGCCGTGGAAGGTAACAAGTTGGGTGCCTTTGCACGAAACAGAAAAGAACACAATAGATAGTAACTATAGCAACGGCCTTTAAACATAAGAGTTGTGTGATAACTTATATCAAAATATTCTAACAGACAAACATTTAACGTCCTTATCATTAAAAGTGCTAAACTTTATATAAAGTCTGCCATTTGCTTTTTGTAGTATCGATAAAATCGATCGATTCTGTCACAGTCGGTCTGTGTCTGTTTGTCTCTGTGTGTCTTTGGGCGTGTTTTGGGCGTAGGCTTGGCTCAGCTCTCAGCCTGGCACAGCTGACCCCAGCACCTTAATCACTCACCTGCCTGCCATCAACTCATCACCTGCAGCCTACAAATGTTTGGACTCCACTCGGCGCGATCGCCAGATCGTTTCACCTTGCTACACTTGGTGACGCTTCTCGCCAGTTTGTCAATCAATCAATCAATCAATCAATGTTTATTTATATAGCCCCAAATCACAAATGTCTCAAAGGACTGCACAAATCATTACGACTACAACATCCTCGCAAGAACCCACAAAAGGGCAAGGAAAACTCACACCCAGTGGGCAGGGAGAATTCACATCCAATGGGACGCCAGTGACAATGCTGACTATGAGAAACCTTGGAGAGGACCTCAGATGTGGGCAACCCCCCCCCCCTCTAGGGGACCGAAAGCAATGGATGTCGAGCGGGTCTAACATGATACTGTGAAAGTTCAATCCATAGTGGCTCCAACACAGCCGCGAGAGTTCAGTTCAAAGCGGATCCAAGTCCCACCCACAGGAAACCATCTCAAGCGGAGGCGGATCAGCAGCGTAGAGATGTCCCCATCCTGGGTCCCGACGAGCGGTCCATCCTGGGTCTCGACTCTGGACAGCCAGTACTTCATCCATGGTCATCGGACCGGACCCCCTCCACAAGGGAGGGGGGGGGACATAGGAGAAAGAAAAGAAGCGGCAGATCAACTGGTCTAAAAAGGAGGTCATTTAAAGGTCCTAGAATTGTAGCAACTTTGATAATCTTGCAAACCTGCTATTTTTGTCTTTTTTGGCTCCTCATCTTACCCGTGTTTTTTCCTCTGCCTTCAGTTCCCTACCTGCCGTGTGTGCCTGCTAGCCTTGGCCTGCTAGCCTCGGCCTGCTAGCCTCGGCCTGCTAGCCTCGGCCTGCTAGCCACGACCTGCTAGCCTCGGCCTGCTAGCCTCGGCCTGCTAGCCTCGGCCTGCTAGCCTCGGCCTGCTAGCCACGACCTGCTAGCCTCGGCCTGCTAGCCTCGGCCTGCTAGCCACGGCCTGCTAGCCTCGGCCTGCTAGCCACGGCCTGCTAGGCTCGGCCTGCTAGCCACGGCCTGCTAGCCTTGGCCTGCTAGCCTCTGCCTGCTAGCCACGGCCTGCTAGCCACGGCCTGCTAGCCTCGGCCTGCTAGCCTCAGACTGCTAGCCACAGCCTCCTAGCTTCGGCCTGCTAGCCTCGGCCTGCTAGCCACGGCCTGCTAGCCTCGGCCTGCTAGCCTCAGACTGCTAGCCACAGCCTCCTAGCTTCGGCCTGCTAGCCTCGGCCTGCTAGCCTCAGTTTGCTAGCCTCGGCCTGCTAGCCACGACCTGCTAGCCTCGGCCTGCTAGCCTCAGACTGCTAGCCACAGCCTCCTAGCTTCGGCCTCCTAGCTTCGGCCTGCTAGCCTCGGCCTGCTAGCCTCGGCCTGCTAGCCACGACCTGCTAGCCTCGGCCTGCTAGCCACGGCCTGCTAGCCTCGGCCTGCTAGCCTCAGACTGCTAGCCACAGCCTCCTAGCTTCGGCCTGCTAGCCTCGGCCTGCTAGCCACGGCCTGCTAGCCTCGGCCTGCTAGCCTCAGACTGCTAGCCACAGCCTCCTAGCTTCGGCCTGCTAGCCTCGGCCTGCTAGCCTCAGTTTGCTAGCCACAGTGTGCTCTCCTGGACTGCAAAGCCCAGGACTACAAGCTGCCTCCTTTCCCTCAGGTTTTAATAATAATAATAACCCTTGAACACTAATTCAGCTTGTCTTTACTGCATTTGGGTCCACCCGTTTTACCCCCGTGACAGATTCCCTTTTAAAACAATCTGGGCTCGATACCCATCTTCCGGAAGGCAGACCTGAAGAGCACAGACTGATCTACTTGAAATTTAGAAATACAAATCGGTCAATCGCTATTTCGATCAATTGTTACACCACGGATGAAAATATTCTTATTGTCCTTTCAATCAGGAATTTGAGTCCTCAGAGATGCTGAGGAACTCACAATCTTCCAGGAAGTTGGTTTGACTGACAAAGCCGGAGTTTGAAGCCGATGTTTCCTCCTGGATTCAACACACGGCCAGAAATGTTTGAGATCTAAAACAACACTTTGCAGAAAACACACCTCCCCCAAGGTCCAATAGGACTCTTTGTTTTAATCAATAAACAACTTGATGATGATAAATGTGCTCTCTGGGCCGCTCTGAAGGTGCAAAAAGTAAATGTTGTCCACTGTGAACCACAAAAGTTAAAATGCTGGGATTTATGAAAGAGTAACTAAAGCAGGGGAGTTACACTCATTTTTACTGAGGGTCAGCCACCTCATAATTATGGCTGCCCACACAGGGCCACCTTAATTACAGTGGCGGACCACGTTAATATTGTGACCGACCACTTTAATGACATGGCAGGCCTCGTTAAATAACATTCATTGACATAGCAGGCCACATAAATGATGTGACGGACAACATCAATTTATATGGTAGGCCACCTTGAATGACATGACGGGCCACATTAATGAACTGACCGACCACATGAATTATGTAATGAACCACATTATCGGACCACTTTAATGATGTGGTAGGCCACCTTGAATGACATGATGGACCACATGAATTATGTAATGGACCACATTATCGGACCACTTTAATTTTGTGGTAGGCCACCTTGAATGACATGATGGACCACATGAATTATGTAATGAATCACATTATCGGACCACTTTAATGATGTGGTAGGCCACATTGAATGACATGATGGGCCACATGAATTATGTAATGAACCACATTATTAGATTGCTTAAATGATGTGGTAGGCCACCTTGAATGACATGACGGGCCACTTCAATTACCTGACAGACCCCATGAATTATGTAATGGACCACATTATCAGACCACTTTAATGATGTGGTAGGCCACTTTGAATGACATGATGGGCCACATGAATTATGTAATGGACCACTGTATTAGATCACTTAAATGATCTGGTAGGCCACTTTGAATGCCATGGCGGGCAATAATATATGAACTGACAGACCACCTGTATTATGTAATGGACCACATTATCAGACCACTTTATTGACGTGACAGACCACTTCAATGATGTGATAGGCCACCTTGAATGACATGATGGGCCACATAAAAGAACTGACAGACAACATAAATTATGTAATGGACCACATTATCAGACCACTTTAATGATGTGGTAGGCCAATTTGAATGACTTGATGGGCCACATGAATTATGTAATGGACCACATTATCAGACCACTTCAATGATGTGGTAGGCCACATTGAATGACATGATGGGCCACATGAATTATGTAATGGACAACATTATCAGACCACTTCAATGACGTGGTAGGCCACTTTGAATGACATGATGGACCACATGAATTATGTAATGGACCACATTATCGGACCACTTTAATGATGTGGTAGGCCACTTTCAATGACATGATGGACCCCGTGAATTATGTGATGGACCACATTATCAGACTACTTCAATAATGTGGTAGGCCACCTTGAATGAAATGGCGGGCCACATGAATTATGTAATGAACCACATTATCATACCACTTTAATGATGTTGTAGGCCACATTGAATGACATGATGGGCCACATGAATTATGTAATGGACCACTGTGTTAGATCACTTAAATGATGTGGTAGGCCACCTTGAATGACATGACAGGCCACATTAATTAACTGACAGACCCCATGAATTATGTAATGAACCACATTATCAGACCACTTCAATGATGTTGTAGGCCACATAAATGATGTGACGACTACATTAAATGACTGACGGACAAGGTTAAATGACGTCACAGACCATTTTAGATGTTGTGCTAGGTCACATTCAATGAAATGTCAGGCCACATAAATGAGGTGACCTGGTGGCCCAGTTCTGGCTCTCTGACCTTGAGTTCGACACAATTGTACCAGAAGATTTGAGGGCAGAAGATTGCTTAAATGCTTTAAATAAAGATTGTTCTGGTTCATTCGGATTAAGGAACGTATTCCACCACACACCCGAGCTGTGCCCAAGACCACCTCGACCAGCAGACCCGGACTGTACACTTGTCTTCACGGAATCGAACCAAAGTTTGGGGGTCAGACGTCCTTCATGCAGACTGAGGACTCAAGTGTGAAAAGGTCCTTTATTTCCTGAAGGTGTGAATAGTTTGTTGTCTGTATGTTCACCTGTAGCTGTCTCACCCTTCATGTCATAGTGCACCTGTAGCTGTCTCACCCTTCATGTCATGGTGCACGTGTAGCTGTCTCACTCTTCATGTCATGGTGCACGTGTAGCTGTCTCACCCTTCATGTCATGGTGCACGTGTAGCTGTCTCACTCTTCATGTCATGGTGCACGTGTAGCTGTCTCACCCTTCATGTCATGGTGCACGTGTAGCTGTCTCACTCTTCATGTCATGGTGCACGTGTAGCTGTCTCACTCTTCATGTCATGGTGCACGTGTAGCTGTCTCACCCTTCATGTCATGGTGCACGTGTAGCTGTCTCACCCTTCATGTCATGGTGCACGTGTAGCTGTCTCACCCTTCATGTCATGGTGCACCTGTACCTGTCTCACCCTTCATGTCATGGTGCACGTGTAGCTGTCTCACTCTTCATGTCATGGTGCACGTGTAGCTGTCTCACTCTTCATGTCATGGTGCACGTGTAGCTGTCTCACCCTTCATGTCATGGTGCACGTGTAGCTGTCTCACTCTTCATGTCATGGTGCACGTGTAGCTGTCTCACTCTTCATGTCATGGTGCACGTGTAGCTGTCTCACCCTTCATGTCATGGTGCACGTGTAGCTGTCTCACCCTTCATGTCATGGTGCACGTGTAGCTGTCTCACCCTTCATGTCATGGTGCACCTGTACCTGTCTCACCCTTCATGTCATGGTGCACGTGTAGCTGTCTCACTCTTCATGTCATGGTGCACGTGTAGCTGTCTCACCCTTCATGTCATGGTGCACGTGTAGCTGTCTCACCCTTCATGTCATGGTGCACGTGTAGCTGTCTCACCCTTCATGTCATGGTGCACCTGTAGCTGTCTCACCCTTCATGTCATGGTGCCCGTGTAGCTGTCTCACCCTTCATGTCATGGTGCACGTGTAGCTGTCTCACCCTTCATGTCATGGTGCACCTGTAGCTGTCTCACCCTTCATGTCATGGTGCACGTGTAGCTGTCTCAGCCTTCATGTCATGGTGCACCTGTAGCTGTCTCACCCTTCATGTCATGGTGCACGTGTAGCTCTCTCACCCTTCATGTCATGGTGCACGTGTAGCTGTCTCACCCTTCATGTCATGGTGCCCGTGTAGCTGTCTCACCCTTCATGTCATGGTGCACGTGTAGCTGTCTCACCCTTCATGTCATGGTGCCCGTGTAGCTGTCTCACCCTTCATGTCATGGTGCACGTGTAGCTGTCTCACCCTTCATGTCATGGTGCACGTGTAGCTGTCTCACCCTTCATGTCATGGTGCACATGTAGCTGTCTCACCCTTCATGTCATGGTGCCCGTGTAGCTGTCTCACCCTTCATGTCATGGTGCACGTGTAGCTGTCTCACCCTTCATGTCATGGTGCACCTGTAGCTGTCTCACCCTTCATGTCATGGTGCACCTGTACCTGTCTCACCCTTCATGTCATGGTGCACGTGTAGCTGTCTCACCCTTCATGTCATGGTGCACGTGTAGCTGTCTCACCCTTCATGTCATGGTGCACCTGTAGCTGTCTCACCCTTCATGTCATGGTGCACCTGTACCTGTCTCACCCTTCATGTCATGGTGCACGTGTAGCTGTCTCACCCTTCATGTCATGGTGCACGTGTAGCTGTCTCAGCCTTCATGTCATGGTGCCCGTGTAGCTGTCTCACCCTTCATGTCATGGTGCACCTGTAGCTGTCTCACCCTTCATGTCATGGTGCACATGTAGCTGTCTCACCCTTCATGTCATGGTGCACCTGTACCTGTCTCACCCTTCATGTCATGGTGCACCTGTAGCTGTCTCACCCTTCATGTCATGGTGCACCTGTAGCTGTCTCACCCTTCATGTCATGGTGCACGTGTAGCTGTCTCACCCTTCATGTCATGGTGCACGTGTAGCTGTCTCACCCTTCATGTCATGGTGCACGTGTAGCTCTCTCACCCTTCATGTCATGGTGCACATGTAGCTGTCTCACCCTTCATGTCATGGTGCCCGTGTAGCTGTCTCACCCTTCATGTCATGGTGCACGTGTAGCTGTCTCAGCCTTCATGTCATGGTGCACGTGTAGCTGTCTCACCCTTCATGTCATGGTGCACGTGTAGCTCTCTCACCCTTCATGTCATGGTGCACATGTAGCTGTCTCACCCTTCATGTCATGGTGCCCGTGTAGCTGTCTCACCCTTCATGTCATGGTGCACGTGTAGCTGTCTCACCCTTCATGTCATGGTGCACATGTAGCTGCCTCACCCTTCATGTCATGGTGCACGTGTAGCTGTCTCACCCTTCATGTCATGGTGCACGTGTAGCTGTCTCACCCTTCATGTCATGGTGCCCGTGTAGCTGTCTCACCCTTCATGTCATGGTGCACGTGTAGCTGTCTCACCCTTCATGTCATGGTGCACGTGTAGCTGTCTCACCCTTCATGTCATGGTGCACGTGTAGCTGTCTCACCCTTCATGTCATGGTGCACGTGTAGCTGTCTCACCCTTCATGTCATGGTGCACGTGTAGCTGTCTCACCCTTCATGTCATGGTGCACCTGTAGCTGTCTCACCCTTCATGTCATGGTGCACCTGTAGCTGTCTCACCCTTCATTTCATGGTGCACGTGTAGCTGTCTCACCCTTCATGTCATGGTGCACCTGTAGCTGTCTCACCCTTCATTTCATGGTGCACCTGTAGCTGTCTCACCCTTCATGTCATGGTGCACGTGTAGCTGTCTCACCCTTCATGTCATGGTGCCCGTGTAGCTGTCTCACCCTTCATGTCATGGTGCACGTGTAGCTGTCTCACCCTTCATGTCATGGTGCACGTGTAGCTGTCTCACCCTTCATGTCATGGTGCACGTGTAGCTGTCTCACCCTTCATGTCATGGTGCACCTGTAGCTGTCTCACCCTTCATGTCATGGTGCACGTGTAGCTGTCTCACCCTTCATGTCATGGTGCCCGTGTAGCTGTCTCACCCTTCATGTCATGGTGCACGTGTAGCTGTCTCACCCTTCATGTCATGGTGCACGTGTAGCTGTCTCACCCTTCATGTCATGGTGCACGTGTAGCTGTCTCACCCTTCATGTCATGGTGCACCTGTAGCTGTCTCACCCTTCATGTCATGGTGCCCGTGTAGCTGTCTCACCCTTCATGTCATGGTGCACGTGTAGCTGTCTCACCCTTCATGTCATGGTGCACGTGTAGCTGTCTCACCCTTCATGTCATGGTGCACGTGTAGCTGTCTCACCCTTCATGTCATGGTGCACGTGTAGCTGTCTCACTCTTCATGTCATGGTGCACGTGTAGCTGTCTCACCCTTCATGTCATGGTGCACGTGTAGCTGTCTCACCCTTCATGTCATGGTGCCCGTGTAGCTGTCTCACCCTTCATGTCATGGTACACGTGTAGCTGTCTCACTCTTCATGTCATGGTGCACGTGTAGCTGTCTCACCCTTCATGTCATGGTGCACCTGTAGCTGTCTCACCCTTCATGTCATGGTGCACCTGTAGCTGTCTCACCCTTCATGTCATGGTGCACGTGTAGCTGTCTCACCCTTCATGTCATGGTGCACCTGTAGCTGTCTCACCCTTCATGTCATGGCGCACGTGTAGCTGTCTCACCCTTCATGTCATGGTGCACCTGTAGCTGTCTCACCCTTCATGTCATGGTGCACGTGTAGCTGTCTCACCCTTCATGTCACGGTGCACGTGTAGCTGTCTCACCCTTCATGTCATGGTGCACGTGTAGCTGTCTCACCCTTCATGTCATGGTGCACGTGTAGCTGTCTCACCCTTCATGTCATGGTGCACGTGTAGCTGTCTCACCCTTCATGTCATGGTGCACGTGTAGCTGTCTCACCCTTCATGTCATGGTGCACGTGTAGCTGTCTCACCCTTCATGTCATGGTGCACGTGTAGCTGTCTCACCCTTCATGTCATGGTGCCCGTGTAGCTGTCTCACCCTTCATGTCATGGTGCACCTGTAGCTGTCTCACCCTTCATGTCATGGTGCACGTGTAGCTGTCTCACCCTTCATGTCATGGTGCACGTGTAGCTGTCTCACCCTTCATGTCATGGTGCCCGTGTAGCTGTCTCACCCTTCATGTCATGGTGCCCGTGTAGCTGTCTCACCCTTCATGTCATGGTGCACGTGTAGCTGTCTCACCCTTCATGTCATGGTGCACGTGTAGCTGTCTCACCCTTCATGTCATGGTGCACGTGTAGCTGTCTCACCCTTCATGTCATGGTGCACGTGTAGCTGTCTCACCCTTCATGTCATGGTGCACCTGTAGCTGTCTCACCCTTCATGTCATGGTGCACGTGTAGCTGTCTCACCCTTCATGTCATGGTGCACGTGTAGCTGTCTCACCTTTCATGTCATGGTGCACGTGTAGCTGTCTCACCCTTCATGTCATGGTGCCCGTGTAGCTGTCTCACCCTTCATGTCATGGTGCACGTGTAGCTGTCTCACCCTTCATGTCATGGTGCACATGTAGCTGTCTCACCCTTCATGTCATGGTGCACGTGTAGCTGTCTCACCCTTCATGTCATGGTGCACGTGTAGCTGTCTCACCCTTCATGTCATGGTGCACGTGTAGCTGTCTCACCCTTCATGTCATGGTGCACGTGTAGCTGTCTCACCCTTCATGTCATGGTGCACGTGTAGCTGTCTCACCCTTCATGTCATGGTGCACGTGTAGCTGTCTCACCCTTCATGTCATGGTGCACGTGTAGCTGTCTCACCCTTCATGTCATGGTGCACGTGTAGCTGTCTCACCCTTCATGTCATGGTGCACGTGTAGCTGTCTCACCCTTCATGTCATGGTGCACGTGTAGCTGTCTCACCCTTCATGTCATGGTGCACGTGTAGCTGTCTCACCCTTCATGTCATGGTGCACGTGTAGCTGTCTCACCCTTCATGTCATGGTGCACGTGTAGCTGTCTCACCCTTCATGTCATGGTGCACGTGTAGCTGTCTCACCCTTCATGTCATGGTGCACCTGTAGCTGTCTCACCCTTCATGTCATGGTGCACGTGTAGCTGTCTCACCCTTCATGTCATGGTGCCCGTGTAGCTGTCTCACCCTTCATGTCATGGTGCACGTGTAGCTGTCTCACCCTTCATGTCATGGTGCACCTGTAGCTGTCTCACCCTTCATGTCATGGTGCACGTGTAGCTGTCTCACCCTTCATGTCATGGTGCACGTGTAGCTGTCTCACCCTTCATGTCATGGTGCACCTGTAGCTGTCTCACCCTTCATGTCATGGTGCACCTGTAGCTGTCTCACCCTTCATGTCATGGTGCACGTGTAGCTGTCTCACCCTTCATGTCATGCGAGCCCAGACCCTGAAAGGCTGTGCAGTATAGAAAATGACATCACACCCAACCCACCACAGCCTCTCAAAGAGATATCAGTCAGATGTAACATAAACAGAGGGGGGGGGGGGGGGGGTGACTTGCCAATTGGCACTCAGCTGGACAAAGATTGGGCACATGGTTAGCTTTGGAAAAGGGATCAAGACTTCAGGCTTGGAGTGGAAACGAGTCCCTAGACCGAGGGTGTCCAACCCACTGCACGCGAGCTAGGCTCCCCTTTTCTGAGTTCCTCCTCACACGGTTGCAAGTTTGAATACGCATTGACAGATGTGGTGAGACTGTCATGATCCGTCACCCGGGTCATGGCATGATTTGGGTTTGGTAGTTTTTGTGTTAGTCTGTTTCCTAGGTGCACCCTCTTTCCCTGTTTTCTGTTGGTTGCCATGGGCACTGATTCTCCTCACCTGTCTTAGTCTTGCAATTAGTGTTCCCAACAAGTGTTTCGATGGACCGCTCGTCGGGACCCAGGATGGACCGCTCGCCTGTATCGGTTGGGGACATCTCTACGCTGCTGATCCGCTTGAGATGGTTTCCTGTGGACGGGACTCTCGCTGCTGTCTTGGAGCCACTATGGATTGAACTTTCACAGTATCATGTTAGACCCGCTCGACATCCATTGCTTTCGGTCCCCTAGAGGGGGCGGGGGGGTTGCCCACATCTGAGGTCCTCTCCAAGGTTTCTCATAGTCAGCATTGTCACTGGCGTCCCACTGGATGTGAATTCTCCCTGCCCACCGGGTGTGAGTTTTCCTTGCCCTTTTGTGGGTTCTTCCGAGGATGTTGTAGTCGTAATGATTTGTGCAGTCCTTTGAGACATTTGTGATTTGGGGCTATATAAATAAACATTGATTGATTGATTGTTGGTTAATCCCTCCCCTTTATAGTTTCCTGTCACCCAGCATTAGTCGCTGGGTCAATGTGTGCTACAGGCAACAGTTACATTCTCCTGGTTTTCTCCTCGCTCTACTGATCTTTGTACACACTAGCATTCCCCGTTTCTCACATTTTGGTGTTGTTTAGCTCCACGCTCACTAGCGTCCGCAGTTTTGTATTTTTGTTCTGCGGTTAATTTATTAAAGAAAGCTTAATCTTACCTCTACGCCGTTCATGTTTGTTTCCTGCATCGGAGGAAACACGACAATCGCAGCTACCGTATTTCCTTGAATTGCCACCGGGGCGCTAATTAATTTAAAACCTCTTCTCACTCCGGCGTTTACCAAATAGTGCTGAGATCGGCAGTTCTTTTGACTGTACTGAATCACTAGAATCAGTTCCTTAAATTGATTCGTTCAAAAAATGTGTTCACCGAGTCACTTCTGCAGCAGCAGTTCTGTGTGCAGGTCGGGGAATCATGAGTCAGTCAGTAACAGCTTCCCCAGCGGCAGATCTCGGTGTGTGTCAGTTCGCCAACGACAACGACACAAGCCCTCAGCACACAATGAACGACAAAGGTTCAGTGGGTCACAGAAAGCGCCAGTTCCACTCACACCGGCATGGTCGCTCAACTCAACTGAGAAAGGAACGAATCAGTTCATGAAGTGATTGGGTTCAGTACGTTCACTCAAAAGATTCCTTCGTTGGAACAAATCGTTCGCGAACGACACAACACTGTTACCAAAGGCATGCAGTAAATTTAGACCTGCGCTTATAAATTTGAGTGTGATGTAAGGATACCATCATGAAAAGCACATTTAATAAAAAAAACATTATTATGGTCTTACCTTTACTTATAAATGAAGTCCATGCTCAGATAACCAGTTCAAACAGGAGACAAGTGGAGGACAGAAGAAGTTAAAGGTTTGCGAGATCCAGAAGTCTTGCTATTTTGCAGGCGATCAAATACTTAGTTGACGCAGGAATCTATAAATGCATTCTTTAAAAATCCTACAATGTGATTTCCTGTGTTTTCCTTTCACATTCTGTCCCACAGTTGAAGTGTACCTATGATGAAAATTGCAGACCTCCATCAGCATTTTAAGCGGAGGACTCGCACAATCGCTGGCTGATTAAATACTTTGTCACAGTATTTCCAGAGTGCAACACATGTTGGGTAGTCCAGCGCCCACGACTACCAACGGGAGAATAAGACAGGGCTCTACCAGCTGCATGCCTACCAGGCTCAGCAAGTGCGTGCAAACTGTGACAGCATTTTGTGGCGGTGTACACGCAAACTGAAAGAAGAATGCTTGCACATTGGGCTGCACACTTTTGCACACTTCCAGTGGTGTGTCCAGACTTTTTTTTTCCAGGTGTGACCCTAGTTCTGCAGGGTTGGCACCCATAAAACAGTCAGTCTCCCACAGGAGCAGCTGGAGCTTTTAAACTTACCGTATTTCCTTGAATTACCGCCTGGGTGCTAATTACTTTAAGACCTCTTCTCACTCCGGCGCTTACCAAAGACATGCGGTAAATTTAGGCCTGTGCTTATACATTTGAGTGTGATGTAAGGATACCATCATGAAAAGCACATTTAGTAAAAAAAAACCTTACCTTTACTTATAAATGGAGTCCATGCCAGCTCCTTCTGATCAAAAGCATCGATAACTTGTTTATAGAAGTCTTCCTTATCTTTCTTCAGTTTTAAGTCTCTCTGTCTCGATGGAGATCTTCCATTATTATCTCTTGCTTCGATTGAAAGTCCAGTTTAGAAAACGGTTTTATTTTAAATATGTAATCCTCCATGTTAAAAGTGCAAGCGAGAAGAAAAAATAAACACTTGCTGCTTGTTGTCACTTCTTGTGAATTAGTGAAATGAATTATATTTATATAGCGCTTTTCTATAGTGACTTAAAGCGCTTTACATAGTGAAACCCAATTTCTAAGTTACATTTAAAGCAGTGTGGGTGGCACTGGGAGCAGGTGGGTAAGTGTCTTGCTCAAGGACACAACGGCAGTGACTAGGATGGCGTAAGCGGGAATCGAACCTGCAACCCTCAAGTTGCTGGCACGGCCACTCTACCAACCGAGCTAAACTCCCCTTCTTCTGCAGCCGAGTAGTCGCAAGAAGGATCACTAGCGCCCTCTACCACCAGGAGGCGGGAGTGATTTAGTGACTCATATTTGACACACGCAGCTACGGTATATTAATAAAACATAGCTGCTTACTGTTCTTTTTAGCATATTCAATAGCTTGGACCTTAAATCCTACGGAATAGCTCTTAATCTTCTTCCCTTTATGTGATTTTAAATGATTGAAATCAGCCTCCTCCATTTTGAAAATGATGACAGGTGAAGTGTCACTCGTGACGTGACGAGTTTGACCCTGCGGAAATTCTAGGCATATGCTAATTATTTGGCGAAACGAGTTTGACCCGGCGGAAATTGTAGACATGCGATAATAAAAATAATATTTTGCGAAACAAGTTTGACCCGACAGTAATTCTAGACAGGTGCATACTATATACCCGGCGGCAATTCAAGGAAATACGGTATATATAAACACAAATTGATTTTTGTAACCTAATGTGGCCTCGCCAGTTAAAAAGTTTGGGTAGCCCTACTTTAAATTTGACTTATTATACATACAATCAGATCAATGTGCAGGACACTACATTTAATAAAACATATTTTACAGCTATTTCTATCCTGCATTTATTTATGACTTGTATTTGCTGCTATGATTAGGTGGAGTGGCCCCAACACGATGTAACCGTCGTTGCCTCATCACCCAGTTTCCAGTCACACAGAAGCTATAAATACCTCAGTAAACATGTCAATTATGAGCTAATCCCATTTGTGTGCTTCCTCCCGAAATATCAACTCCCACGGCCACTAGAAGCGGCCAATCACGGCCCGAGTGTCCGCCAGACCGCCTGCAGCCTCACGCTGACACCAGAACATGCAGAGATGGTACATGCGGCGTCAGAGTGACAGCTATAATGTTCCCTCCTTTTTTCTTGGGGAAACTTTGTGGAATTAGCTTCTCCTAGAAGGTGAATTCATGCTTTTGAAAGTTGCCGGCATCAGAGGAGGAGCCGCACACCAGGCCGTGCACCCTCAAACTTCTGAGCCAACACCATATCTTTCCTTCTCACGTGCCGTTGATGCATGTTGTGTTTCACAATATCAATCAATCAATGTTTACTTATATAGCCCTAGATCACTAGTGTCTCAAAGGGCTGCACAAACCACTACGACATCCTCGGTAGGCCCACATAAGGGCAAGGAAAACTCACACCCAGTGGACGTCGGTGACAATGATGACTATGAGAACCTTGGAGAGGAGGAAAGCAATGGATGTCGAGCGGGTCTAACAATGATACTGTGAAAGTTCAATCCATAATGGATCCAACACAGTCGCGAGAGTCCAGTCCAAATCGGATCCAACACAGCAGCGAGAGTCCCGTTCACAGCGGAGCCAGCAGGAAACCATCCCAAGCGGAGGCGGATCAGCAGCGCAGAGATGTCCCCAGCCGATACACAGGCAAGCAGTACATGGCCACCGGATCGGACCGGACCCCCTCCACAAGGGAGAGTGGGACATAGGAGAAAAAGAAAAGAAACGGCAGATCAACTGGTCTAAAAAGGGAGTCTATTTAAAGGCTAGAGTATACAAATGAGTTTTAAGGTGAGACTTAAATGCTTCTACTGAG
>NC_084617.1:76659352-76716928 GCF_033978795.1 Nerophis ophidion | reverse complement strand
GAGAACAACCGGTCCTACTCGCCAGCTTATAGTTAAAAGATTGAGGTAACTGTGTTTTCCAACAACATACAACAAAGAACGTGAGGGTGAAGGAGAATCCTGAGAAGAGGATGATATTCATTTAAAAATGACCGACTGAGTAGCCAACTTGGGGGAGGCAGTTCAGGTGTAGTTAGTCTCTATTAACTAAAGCAGTAGTCATAACACAGAAGGTAGTTTATATTTAAACTCCCTACATTTAATCATGAAAATATGGAGAAGCTCCTCATGTTGTTAGACACAAAAGAAGCTCCAAGGAGACATCATAGAAGTCTGTTTTCTAAGACAAATGCCGTAGATTATTTTATAATGACTTTGGAAATCTACTGTAGTCTATTGTATTGATTTCAAACAATATTACTCATGTAAAAGTTTATTTTTCTATTTAAAGGGGATGTAACATGTTGAAAGTGTGGTGTTTTGGGAAGACAACAACCAAATAAATTGATTTCAATTCACTTCAATGGGAGACGCTGATTTTAAACGAGTGTTTTAGGTCTGTGATGAGGTGGCGACTTGTCCAGGGTGTACGCCGCCTTCCGCCCGAATGCAGCTGAGATAGGCTCCAGCACCGCCCCGCGACCCCAAAAAGGGACAAGCGGTAGAAAATGGATGGATGGATGGTGTTTTAGCTTATGAGCTCGATCATGAAACCAATTATCAGAATCAGCTTTATTGTCATTACGCAGGGTAACAAGATTGAGGCCATTCCATACAGTGCGATGTGGGCATGCAAGAAAAATTAATTGGCGATAGACTGCTAAAAATAAATGATTAAATAATGCAGTATGTTGCATTGATTGTAAAAGGGAACAACAAAACAGACAAAAAAAAAATACTTACCGGACTGTTTCCGTTTCCATTTCCATTGCTTTCTTTTCTGGTACAATAGGGTCTAGTAGGTCTTCAGCAGTGGACGCTAGGGACACAATTCCTCAATCAAATTGTCATTTAAAAAATATCGCTTTCCATTTAAATAAAAACACTAAATTACCCTGTCATGTCTTTACAAATGTAAATGCAAGAGTCCCCCAAAAACAAGACAAAACCCGGCCGAATTATTTCCTGCACTGTAAGCATATTACCCCTGATTTCCACTGGATGCATAACGGCTGCTGAATGGCGCTGCCACAGAACGAATCCGCCATCCACCAATCCCCACTGCCGTTCTGATGCGCATTGTTGCGGACGAGCTCTCATTAGTCCAGGAGTAATCATGTGATAAGGGGAGTTGTAGGAAAGCAAACCACAAACAGTTTATTCTGTCTTTCCAGAGGACCAAAAGCAAATAAACTTGGTCCTGCCAAGTTGTGTGGAACATTTCCAGCTTTGCAGCCGAACAATACTCACAGTACAAACGTCTCTGACGTGACTAATACTTTGTAAAACAAATACTTTATATTTGTTGCAAGCAACAACACAACAGTAACATCATCCCTGACGAGCAAACACACATACAAGCAGACACACCTTATTCAACTCCTGATAACCACTCTTTTGCTTCCCCGCCCCGTATCAGCTGGTATTAACACAGGATCCCAAATAGCTGTCCAGGATATGCCTGTAATATGATTAATTGGTTTTGACCATCCTGAATCAGCATGTCATCCGTTTCTGTCAACAAGGTCAAATTACGTCTGAAAACCTTTAAGAAGTTGACTTCATGTCTGTCCTCGTCCATTAATGCGTTTCAAATTGTAAAATATGATCTGCCTTCAACACAGAGTATTTTATTTTGAAAGTATAAGGGAAAATTTATTTTGTGTTTGTGCATGACTTAATGTCCCACGCAAGCAGATTTTAGCCAGATTGAGCAGCCATGTTGAAAGTAGAAGCTTTGCATACACAGTATCTAGCTCAGCGATACAGTATGATACGGGCATGGCGTCGCCGTGCACAGAAAGGCCGTTAGCCGTAGAAACTGACACACTGACTAAAATGGAAACAGAAAGAGTGCGCCACCATTCTGCATCCAGTGGAAATCCGGTGTTGGTCTGATCTAGGATTTAACGTGTTATTCTTCTCATAATCTCCCTCAATTAGCAGAAATAAAGACTAGCTTTTAGACAGATTACCTGCGTCAGCAATCTGAGGGTGAACATATACGGCAGGTTCAGAGGTACGAGAACCGATATCGTGGGGTAATGGTGGAGGAAATAAAGGAAATCCTCGTGCCGTTCCCGGAGGGGGCATTGCTGCTCTTCCGAGCCCCACCATCATTTTGGGGATTTCTTGGCCAAGAAAGCTGTAAAAGATGCCATGCCATGCCAGACGTGAGTGAAAATTTGCATTAGTACGTTAGTTTTCAATAAATTCGTAGGAATGAGATTTGAAAAATAGTCCTTTCATGTGTTCATCCGTTTTTTTTCCATACTCACAAAAGAAACAATCAGAAGGAACAAAAACATCACATTTTATTAGCCACACTTACTCACTTGATGTTATAATTACGTTTTAATATGTGTGTGGGCTGGGTCATTTTAAATCCCACAAACATAAAAAACAAATGTGAATAGGGATGTCTGTAGTTAATGTGTATGTAGGAGAAGGTCCTACCTGCGCCCTCTGCCCATGACTCCTTGTATGTGGCCACTGATCTCTTGCCTACTGGAAGCCACACCTGCAGCACTTGGCTTCTTTAACTCTTCCTTTTCACCAGCTGCTCCTCTTCCTGCGTCAATTAACATCAATTTTCCACAGTTAACATAAAACTGCAATAAGGCTACAAACTGTATAGTTAAGGTGATGTTTTAATACCTGTCGATGACATAATATTACAAACCATTTTTGTGGAGACAATAGTTTTTCAAGGTTTATTCACCTAGGAAAAACGTTGCACACTAAAATACTTGAAACAAGCGTATCAATATAGAACACCATGGAGTAATTGCTATAGCTACCGTATTTTCTGCACTATAAAGGCACACCTAAAAAACTCAAATTTTCTCAAAAGCTGACAGTCCGCCTTATAATCCGGTCCGCCTTATATATGGACCAATATCCACAACAGGTCTCGCAACTACGGTAAGCACCGACTTCATTTTCACCCGTAGAAGAAGTGCGCTTCTTCTTCTAAAGTAAGCAGCCGCCGACTTCCTCTTCCCTCGTAGTAGAAGCGCGCGGTGCATGCTGGGATATATGACTCCGGGAGGCGTGCCGTTTCTGTGTGTTTATGTAAAGACCCCAAAACGGCTCCTATTAAGAGACACGCTTACGACGCAGAGTTTAAACTCAAGGCGATCAGTCACACAGTAGAAGACGGGAATAGAGCAGCAGCGAGAGAATTTAACATTAACATCAGCGACACTGACTCGTTTTATGACGACTTCGACGAGACGGAGCCGGGCATGTTGGATGTGGTATTCGCCCAACTGTTTGATTTAAACACTGAAGAAGAAGAATTTGAGGGATTCGTGGATGAGGAATAACTTAATAAAGTGAGCTTTACATGTTTATTTTGTGTGTTGTGTGACATTGTTTGAACAACGTTGAGTTATTGATATATTATTGCTTTGCACTATTTCGAGTGTTACTATATTGTTATTGCGCTAAAGTTCGATTTACCGTAACAGTATCAGACTGTTTTTTACGTGTTTATTGAATCGGGGAAAGTAATAAAACATCTGTTTATTCATTTTGGGAGTGAATGGAGTTGTCAGATCGCTGGTTTGTAATATATTAATAAAGTTTGACTGACCTATCTGACTGTTTTGTTGACATTCCCTCAGCGCAGCTCCATCTAAATATGCATGACGTAACCCCAGCCTCTACTGTAGAATCTATTTTATGTGCCTTATTATGCGGTGCGCCTTATATATGAACAAAGTTTTAAAATAGGCCATTCATTGAAGGTGCGCCTTATTAATCCGGTGCGCCTTATAGTGCGGAGAATACACTACTTGTTTTTATTCCTGATAAGGGGCGGCGTGGCGCAGTGGCCGTGCGCAACCCAAGGGTCCCTGGTTCAAATCCCACCAAGTACCAACCTCGTCACGTCCGTTGTGTCCTGAGCAAGACACTTGACCCTTGCTCCTGATGGGTGCTGGTTGGCGCCTTGCATGGCAGCTCCCTCCATCAGTGTGTGATTGTGTGTGTGAATGGGTAAATGTGGAAGTAGTGTCAAAGCGCTTTGAGTACCTTGAAGGTAGAAAAGCGCTATACAAGTACAACCCATTTAATTTTATAAGGGCTGAGGCTGTGTGGAAGTATATACAAGTAGCATAAGCCCTCAGTGCAGAGGAGCTCGCTGAATTTCATGTTGCAGACAAAATGATTTTGCCGCAGATGTAACAGTGGTTAGATTACTAAATCTGAAGGTAAAGTTATAATTGTTGGCACGTTTTGAAAATAACTTTTCACACACACAAGAAAATATGACAGATGTTGCTCTCCCCGGGTCTTGTACACACACCTATGGGTAATGTTCCTCTTCCCCATGAGGCCATAGAGCCTTCTAAGCCAATTCCTCTTATCATGGACACAAGTGTAGAGCCTTGATCATGTGTGGGGAAATCAACCTGCAAATAATGTAAATATTACTTTTCAAAATGTAAACTTCAACCACACACATGCATCCAGGCTCCCATTACCTCTTTTCTAGCCAGGTCTTCTTGTGTAAGGGCTTGCTCCATCATGGCATGAGTGGGTGTTTCTGCATGGAGTGGCTCTCTACTAGGAACGATTGTGCTTCTTGATGCTCCTACTGTTGGTTCTGTTGCAGAAGAGAGCCACCCTCTTGCTCGACCAAGCCCTCCATCATCAGGCTGCAGCCCTCTCCCCCGTCCAGCAGAGGTGATACCGAGTCTTTGACTTTGTGAGTTATCAAAAGGAGTGATAAAACCTCTGGTTCGTCCTACACCGGTTTCTATACCGCGCCCACGCCAGGGAAGGCCTGTCATTGGTGGCCTGTTTGGATCCATTTTGTAAACTCGAGATATAAGTTACCTGCAACTGGGAAAAATTATTTAATTAGAATAAATTTTACAAGTCTTCACTTCCTGAAAAAAAGACTCATATCACTTTAAAACCACCATAAGCCGTCCAACCGGTGCTAAATAAAGTGTACATACCATCATTTTCTGTCTCCAAGCTGCTACTTTTCCCCCCACACTTAAAATCCTGCACCTTATACAATGCTGCGGCTAAATTATTGATTTTTTCCGTGTTCACATCAATCTAATGTAAATTGCCAAAAGGGTCACGGTGGCCCAAATAAATTGTTCGGATTAACGCAAAAAAAAGGTAGTATTTTTAAATTTACAGTAATATGCTGTAAAGAACACCGTAAAATGTATTGTCATTTTTATTGATTTGATGGGTAGTTTGCTGTAAAATCTTAAGTCAGGCAGATATTGAAATATTTATTTCTATTTAGACAAATAAAGTTTGGAAAGTATGATAATATACTGCAATATTTGTTGCAATGATTGTAGCGTAGATAGGCGCCAGCGCCCGCCGTGACCCCAAAAGGGAATAAGCGGTAGAGAATTGAAGGATGGATGGATTTGTTGCAATAATGGATACTATTCAAGTTTAAAAAGGCATGGCATATATAAATACTGTACATAAAAAAATCTCCTGACGATTGAGGGAACCCCTCATGAAACAGTTCTGTAGAGATGAAGTAGTCTTGTGATTTTTCCCACACACACATATTGCGCTCTAACACGGTATCGAGCACTAGTCTCTGGATAATCCAATTAAGACATACTATATATCACCAAAATGATTCCGGGGCGTGGCCACCGCTGCTCACTGCTCCCTCCACCTCCTAGGGGGTGAACAAGGGGATGGGGCAAATGCAGAGAATAATTTTGCCACACCTAATGTGTGTGTGTGACAATCATTGGCACTTTAACTTTATATATTATTTTTGACCTGATATCAATACTTTGTTACCGGATAAGTTGTTTATGAAAAGTGCTATATAAATAAAGTTTGATTTAATAAAAATTTAGGGCTTCATGGTGCCAGAGGGGTTAATGCGTCTGCCTCACAATACAAAGGTCCTGAGTAGACAGGGTTCAATCCCGGGCTCGGGATCTTTCTGTGTGGAGTTTGCATGTTCTCCCCGTGAATGCGTGGGTTCCCTCCGGGTACTCTGGCTTCCTCCCACCTCCAAAGACATGCACCTGAGAATAGGCTCCTCCCACCTCCACAGACATGCACCTGAGGATAGGCTCCTCCCACCTCCAAAGACATGCACCTGAGGATAGGCTCCTCCCACCTCCAAAGACATGCACCTAGGGATAGGCCCCTCTCACCTCCAAAAGACATGCATCCGGGGATAGGCTCCTCCCATCTCCAAAGACATGCACCTAGGGATAGGCCCCTCCCACCTCCAAAGACATGCACCTGGGGATAGGCCCCTCCCCCCTCCAAAGACATGCAACTGGGGATAGGCCCCTCCCACCTCCAAAGACATGCACCTGGGGATAGGCCCCTCCCACCTCCAAAGACATGCACCTAGGGATAGGCCCCTCCCACCTCCAAAGACATTCACCTGGGGATAGGCCCCTCCCACCTCCAAAGACATGCACCTGGGGATAGGTTGATTGGCAACACTAAATGGTCCCTTGTGTGTGAATGTGAGTGTGAATGTTGTCTGTCTAGCTGTGTTGGCCCTGTGATGAGGTGGCGACTTGTCCGCCTCCCGCCCGATTGTAGCTGAAATAGGCACCAGCGCCCCCCGCGACCCCAAAGGGAATGAGCGGTAGGCAATGGATGGATGAATAATAAAAATATATCGATATAACTATGTAAAAAAAAAGAAGAAAAAAAAATAAAAATAAAAAAAACGTTCAGGAATAAACATATACACAAATGCATGGACTAAATGCATTAATTTCTATCAACATGGAAAGGAGGAACACATTTAGTAAGAAAATAATTAATTTGACGCAGATTGTTTTCAGGTGTTGGCGGGTCTCCAGTTTGACACATGACGTCATCCTACGTATTTGTGACCATTTGGCCTGTTTTTGACTTTATAACCTTCATGGAACAAATTAATCCTCAACAACATGTATTTTGATAGCATTTTCTTCAGTGCTTTATTAAAAAATAACCTGGGCCTAATAGGGTTGCCGAAGTAAATGCAACTGGTTAAAAAAAAAGGAGTAAAGCTACAAGGAGCTAGCATCCTGCTAACAGCATGCTAATATAGCAACATGCTAACATAGCAGCATGCTAACATAGCAACATCACATGGCGAGAAAATGTTTATTTTGAAAATAATCTTCGAGAACGCAAATTGGCTAAAGTCTCCCGAGTACAGTTTTAATGAGTCCAGGTACACCGGAAACTCCTTAATTATCACTGGAGACAAGTGGCGGGCTTTAACGTTAGCTGCAATCCACACCTAACTAGAGCGCCACGCCACACATTTGTACATTTCATACACATTAACTCACTCCAAGACACCAAATGAGTATTAAGTACACACATTTAAAAGTACTCACTTTTAGATGCTAGAGAAAGACTCCTAAAGTTTCGGAAATTAAGGAGCCAAATTTCACCCAACCGCCAACTTCAACGCAATGATGATACCAGTCTCCTGTATCGCTATTGGACAATCAACAGACAATGCAATAGTGATACCTGTCTCCTGTATCGCCATTGGACACTCAACAGATAACGCAATGATGTATGGACCGAGGTGGATGCCCATAGACATGTAGTTTTCATAATGTTTTATAATGTTTTATATTGTTGTTTGATTTACTGTTTGTAATTGTTGAAATATATAAATAAACCTTTAAAAAAAAAAAAAAAAAAAAGCCCATAGACATGTTGTAAGTAGACACAGCATTGTCTGCTGCGACGCGAGAAATCGGGCCGCCATCTTGAAGTGGTGATGAGGAGCCTGAACTGACAGTTGACAGGTAGAAAACAAAGATGTTGGTCAGCGTTTTCTTGCTCAAATGAGCAGAGTTGAGAAGTATGTATTATATATATATATATATATATACTCCGGCTTCCTCCCACTTCCAAAGACATGCACCTGGGGATAGGTTGATTGGCAACACTAAATTGGCCCTAGTGTGTGAATGTGAGTGTGAATGTTGTCTGTCTATCTGTATTGGCCCTGCGATGAGGTGGCGACTTGTCCAGGGTGTACCCCGCCTTCCGCCCGATTGTAGATGAGATAGGCGCCAGCGCCCCCCGCGACCCCGAAAGGGAATAAGCGGTAGAAAATGGATGGATGGATGGATGGATGGATATATATATATATTAGATGGGGGGGGGGGGGGGGGGGGGGGGTGTTGGGAGAAAAAAAATAGAAGATTAAAATAAAAAATAAAAATAAAAAACGGTCTTAGCCTTGGCCCCAGAGAGGGGTGCAGACTGAGGCCAAGGGAAAAAAACAACTCATAGCCATAGTATACATCCCTCTTACATGTGTGTAAGAGGGAAACATCAAAGAACACAGAGGACATTAAAGACATTAAAGCAGCAGATACAACCAGACACTTCTACATACAGCTATGAATAAAAAGTAAAAGAAACATATCCTCTGCGGTGTTCCATGCCATCGTCCGCTGGGCTGGAGGGAGCATGGTCAGAGACAGGAGCAGACCCAACAAAGCAACCAAGACAGCCGACTCCACTCTCCGCCAGTGTCCAGTCCGCATGGATGAGCGAGGATACGTCCAAGTAGACTGAGGTGTCCGACACCTGCTCACCCGGCCAAGACACCGCGAAGCCTCTCCGTCCCAGCGCTCAGTGCCAGCTCTGCAGCCCTGTCCCGTCATCCGCATCTCCTCCAGTCCCTCCAAACCGACTCCGGTGTGGCAGACACCCAGCAGCTGGTCTCCATTGCCAAACGCCTCCCGGGAGGCAGATCCAGAAGTCCACAAAAAAAGCACCACAGAGGTCATGAAAGTACCACCCCTTGTCACACAGTCCCAAAGGGTTCCGGACCAAAATGCAAAACAATATAATAACACATGAAAACAATAGGGAAACACAAAAGGATGACACAAGAGCACAGAGCTCCTGCTGTAGTGGCTGCTGTTGGCATATATATATATATATATATCCACGTTAATCAATTCAATTGGTGGCATTATGAATTGATTAACGTGGACCCCGACTTAAACAAGTCAAAAAACTTATTGGGGTGTTACCATTTACTGGTCAATTGTACAGAATATGTACTGTACTGCGCAATCTACTATTACAAGTTTCAATCAATCAATCAATCAATCAATCAATCAATCAATCAATCAATCAATCAATCAATCAATCAATCAATCAATCAGTCAGTCAACCAATCAATCAATGCCTTCAGGGTGCGTATTGTATATAGTTCTCTGCAAACCTATGAAATGTTCTATTTTGTCTTCATTATTTTGTCAAAATCCACCAGAAGGCTTCATTTGATTGTGAAAATCACAAAGAAATCTTCTGGGGGAGGATGACCCCCCTACAGGTATTTGGTTTACAAACTTTTTTATAGTATCACACACACATGTACAGTATCACACACATGTACAGTATCACACACACACACACACACACACACACACACACACACACACACACACACACACACACACACACACACACACACACACACACACACACACACACACACACACATACACACACACACACACACACACACACACACACACACACAGATGATTGACATCCTCTACAGCTCCACAGATATAACAGCCATCGACTTCCATGTTCTATTTTAGTTTTAAAAAATCCTTTGAAGGGTATATTCCATTAATCATTTTTAAATTGTATTTCTTTAATTTGGGAAAGAATTGTGTATGTAATATATCTTGTCCTCTTTTCCTTAGCTCAACTTTTGTAAACTTCTTCAGGATATATTGTCTATGAACTGCGCCCGGAAAATATTATCTCACGAAAACTGCCCTCAAATATTTATTGGAACATTTTTCATCGCAGAAATGAACATCTTCAGTGTGAAAGTTTCTCAGACAAAATGATGCTGATGATGAAAGGAAGCCCTTCTTCTTTCCTACATAGACATACAAGAAGACCTTTTTAGGATTATCAACACTATTGATGTTATTAATGCTCCCGGGAGAAATTTAAACAAACACATTACTTAATATATGACTGACATTGACGTACTAAATAACTCAATTTAAAGGACGTTGTATTGTTTGTTATAACCATGCACACCCTGGCTTTGGATGTGTTGCCACCTACTGGTGCTTAGAAGTAACTGCATTTCATTTTCATTCATTTTTTTATTTATCTCTTTAATTGATGTGCATTTTTGATCAACAGACAATTAAACTTTTGCAACTAAACACACTCACCTATTCTTGAGAAGGAACAGGATGAAGAATAGGATGAAGAACATCTTATATTACCTGCCCCCTTCAACATAATAAGTAGTCACAAGCAAACAAACCAGACAAATACATCCAAACATAATGAAAAAAACAAAAATCAAGTACAAAACTTCATGAAGTACAAACCGAACAAAAAAAAGTAATATACACCTCACGGCATGATACAACTAAATACAAAACCAGACAAAAAATAAGCGAATTAATAAATATAAAGCAAAATGTAGACACTTACTGCTGTCCATATGATCTTATAGTTCTGTCTTTATATACTTTTTCAATTGGAATATATTTCTACAATTTTTCATCTCATTGTAAAGAAAATGTCATAGTCAAACCCCCACCACGATATACACATTTGTTTTAAAGCTGTCCTTGAATACTGATGTTGGAAATGACATTTTCTTCTATGCTCTTCAATCTCAGAAAACATGACAAACAAGTTTTTGTAAATTTGCTGGTAATGTTTTACCAGGAAACCTCACTTGATGTACAATAGAAAAACAAAAAACAAAGACTGAGACGTTTCATGCACTTAGAAAAAGAAAAAGAAAAAAAAATATTTGTGGTGTAATAATAGATGATAGAAATGACTTGGAAATCTCTTGTAAAAAATAAACAACATAAAGTAGCGAGAAACACGTCAATAATGAATAAAGAAAAACATGTTCTGGACCAAAAATCACTTCATATTCTTTACTGCTCACTAGTGTTACATATCTGAGCTATTGTGTAAAAATATGGGAAATAACTACAAATGTGCGCTTTATTCACTAACTGTGTTACAAAAAAGATCAATTAGGATAATACATAATGTTGGATAAAGAGAACATACCAAACACTTTGTTTATTAAATCACAATTATTGAAATTCAACAAGTTGGTGCATTTGCAAACATCTAAAATGATGTAAAAGCAAACTATAAGCCAAGAATATACAACAATTCTTCTCAGCAAAAGAGGAGAAATATAACCTTTGAGGGAAATATAATTTAAAACTTTTTTATGCTCGTACAACACTTAAGAACTTTAGAATATCAGTATGTGGAATAAATGATGGCATGGATTAAGCAAAGAAATCCAACAAAGTAGCAATATGATTCACTTTAAGAGACTGTTCAAACTACGAGTACACAGAACAAGAATTACTGTATGATCAACATCTTCAACCATTTTTTTTTTTATTGAGACAAAGATTATTTATGTATTTAATATTTGTTTGCTTACTATTGTCAGGTTTGTCACTGTTTAGTCATGTTTTGGTGTTTCCTTTGTGTTTGTTTTTATTTCCTGTCAGCGCTCTTATTTTGGTTCCTTTACCTGCACGTCTCCCTGAGTCTTGTTTCCCTCACCTGTCCCTGATTGGCAGTCTGGCACACCTGGTGGCCATTGCCAATCAGGCCACTATTTAAACCTGCCTCTCCCTCCGGTCAGCACTGGAGTATTGTAGCTGCAAACTGTGTCCTGTTAGCTGTTTCCAGTTTGTTTTTTTCCCTTAATTTTGGACATTTAATCATGTTTCCTTGCACCTGGTCTGCCGTCTCTGCATGTTGGGGTTCGTCACCACCTTTACGTGACAACTATGGTATATTATTTATTCATCATTTGTTCACTGTTCTGTTACAGAGAACAAGGAAATGTGATTAAATGGCTATGGTATGAAAAGGCGTAGGATTAGATCAACTCAGCTTCTTCCTACTCCTTTTCGGATGTGCTGTAATGAAACTACATCAACTGTGTGACACATTACATTGTATCCTATGCATGTTCCACATAAACAGAACTGAACTGAACTCATAGTAACATTTACACCAGGGGTCGGCAACCCAAAACGCTGAAAGAGCCACTTGGGACCAAAAGTACAAAAAACAAATACGTTTGGGGCCACAGAAAAACAAAAGCCGTATATAATGAAGGCAACACATGACGAAAGTGTCTATGCTAGCTATAATAGCCTACTATCAAAATGACTGTGTCGCAGGCTGAAGCAAATCTTCATTGACAGAAATGTTGAAATTTTATATATTTATTCTACACATTTTTACAACATTGGAGACCATTAGTAAATCAGAGGCTACTCAGAAGGTGAGATAACTCCTGGAAATGACCAAAGGTATAGATGTGTGTGTCCAAGTTAAGGCTGTTTTCTTTTAATTGATTTATTACAATCTTTGGCAAGCTAGGTAATGTTTGCTGTGGTCTGGAACAACATGGCACACAAAGAACTATCGGAAATGCAGCCAATATTACATACAGACAATATGTCATGAGACATGCAAAACAAAATTATATACAAAGAAGATAAAAGTAAAGGATATTAAATAATCTTCAAATATAGCTACAAATGAGGCATACAGATGTAATATGTACATACAGCTAGCCTAAATAGCATGCTAGCATCAATTAACTTGCAGTCATACAATGACCAAATATGCTTGATAAGCACTCCACACAATTCAATAACACCAACAAAGCTCACTTTTGAGCATTCGCACACAGTATAAAAGGTTTGGTGGACAAAATGAGACAGGGAATGAGTGGCATGAAATATGTCTTTCTCTGGCATCATTGAATAAAGTTATACACGTTAACAAACTACGGTGAGTTCAAGTTCATTTAAGTCTCACCTTAAAACTCATCTCTATACTCTAGCCTTTAAATAGACCTCCTTTCTAGACCAGTTGATCTGCCGTTTCTTTTCTTTTTCTCCGATGTCCCCCCCTCCCTTGTGGAGGGGGTCCGGTCCGATGACCATGGATGAAGTACTGGCTGTCCAGAGTCGAGACCCAGGATGGACCGCTCGCCTGTGTATCGGTTGGGGACATCTCTACGCTGCTGATCCGCCTCCGCTTGAGATGGTTTCCTGTGGACGGGACTCTCGCTGCTGTCTTGGATCCGCTTTGAACTGAACTCTCGCGGCTGTGTTGGAGCCACTATGGATTGAACTTTCACAGTATCATGTTAGACCCGCTCCACATCCATTGCTTTCGGTCCCCTAGAGGGGGGGGTTGCCCACATCTGAGGTCCTCTCCAAGGTTTCTCATAGTCAGCATTGTCACTGGCGTCCCACTGGATGTGAATTCTCCCTGCCCACTGGGTGTGAGTTTTCCTTGCCCTTTTGTGGGTTCTTCCGAGGATGTTGTAGTCGTAATGATTTGTGCAGTCCTTTGAGACATTTGTGATTTAGGGCTATATAAATAAACATTGATTGATTGAAGGACAGCCAAAATTAGTTGGACAAAACGGTGCTTGCCAAATACTCTCATCAGAGAATCATGTTTGATACAAACACTGGGATTTCTAATAATTAGGGAGGTTTGTGTCATGTTGTCCTCCTACAGAAACCCTAATAAAACAAAAATATCCCCCCCGCGCATCTCTTTTCTATTTTTATACATTTTTGAAAACCCCCCAGGGAGCCACAAGGATGGTGCTAAAAGGCCACATGCGGCTCTGGACCCCTGATATACACGTTACAGACCACATAACACACAAACACACGCAAGAGAACACACTCACAGACATTATATTGGAAATAAAAACAAGTCATCATCAATAATTGAATAAAAAACGTTTTTTTTTACTTACTGACACAAAAATACGATGCATTTTTTAGGGTGCAAAGCCCAACACGTTGACGATGTTCCTTTTTTCGTGTATCAACCAGTATTTTGGCACAGACTTGCAGCAATGACAGAATATCCACCGACTCCATCCTTTGGTCCGTGAAGGTAAAGTCCTGTCGTCTGACTATTGTAATAATTCCAAGCCCTTTCATTGAGATCATCCAAAGCTCTGACATACTTAATGGTTGTCTGCTTGAACACTGGCAGTCTTTTTACTGTGGAAATCCAAGCCATCTTCCCTCATGTACACATATTAGTAAGAGCTCTGGTGGAAATGTATCACATTTTCTTGACAGCAGGGAGAAGGTGGCATTCATTTGATGTGACACTCATTACAGATCTGCCCGTCAGACGGCACAGTGGATAATTAGGAGTCGGCAAGCCGATGATGTGGTGGCCTGCATTCTTAGGTGGAGGACAAGCAGTAGGGAATTGTGGGGAAAACTTTCCCCGGAGCCGAGAGGGCAGACGACTGTTTCTGCCTGGATAATAATGATGATGCAAGCAGTCAAATTCCTGACGAGCATTTCCATATGGCCTTCATGTCCCCTGGCTTTAGCATGTGTCATCAGTTGAGTGCTAATAATGTTTCCAACCGCAGGCATGTAGATACAGAAATACTTGGGCTATATGTCACGTTTGAGCCTTGCTGGCAGAGTGACCCCGATAATGCAGAGAACGGCAGGCTGTTAGAATAATTATGTATAAATTATCACACAACTCTCATGCTTAAAGGCCGTTGCTATGGTTATTATCAATTGTGCTGAAGTTGTACTTTTCTATCTGTGCAAAGGGACAACTTGCAATCTTGGATTGCGAGTCGTCTCGTATCAGTCTTTGTGTCCAGACCCGGCCTGCTGACTGCCAAGGTCGAACATCGAGTGCCGTGACGCAGACAAAGCAGAGACAAGGCGATATCTGATAGTTTATATATCAATGATGAAATCTTAACAGTGCAACACATGCCAATACGGCCGCTTTAGTTTACTAAATTGCAATTTTAATATCAAGCTAAAACCTCGCGGTATGATGACGCGTGCGTGTGACGTCACGCATTGTAGCGGACATTTTGTTCCAGCACAAGTCGTCTCTTTTCATCGCATAATTCCACTGTATTATGGACATCTGTGTTGCTGAATCTCTTGCAATTTATTCAATGAATAATGGAGACGTCAAAGAAGAATGCTGTAGGTGGGAAGAGGCGTATTGCGCCCGCCTTTGGCAACACAAACAGCCGGTGTTTCCTTGTTTACATTCCCGAAAGATGACGGTGAAGCATTACTATGGAACAGAGCGGAGCAAACATGGTTCCCTACCACATGTCAACCGGCAGGTTTCGGTGAGAAAATGGTGGTAATAAGTCTGCTCTTACCGTAGACATGAGTGTAGAGCTTGCGCCGTTCCTCCTGCACCTGTCAAAGAGGCAGCTGCAGACTATTTTGCCTCCTCCCACCGGCCGCCCCCGACCGTCGGATGCTTCCACCGTGTAGGAGGGAAAAAACAAACAAATCTCAGCCCGGCCGAGACACGTGGCTTCTTTCGGAGACACTGGGGGTCACCACACCTGTGGCCACACCCCTCCGACTTTCAGGTTGTACAGGTACAACCATATAATCTCACTAAAACACTAGTAACACAATAAGCAGATAAGGGATTTTCCAGAATGATCCTAGTAAATGTGTCTACTAACATCTGAATCGTTCTGCCGTTTGTTCTTTTTTGTTTTGTTTTTTCTAGTCCTTCACTCTCACTTTCCTCATCCACGAATCTTTCATCCTCGCTCAAATTAATGGGGAAATCGTCGCTTTCTTGGTCCGAATCGGTCTCGCTGCCGGTGGCCATGATTGTAAACAATGTTCAGATGTGAGGAGCTCCACAACCCGTGACGTCACGCGCACATCGTCTGCTACTTCCGGTACAGGCAAGGCTTTTTTATTAGCGACCAAAAGTTGCGAACTTTATCGTGGATGTTCTCTACTAAATCCTTTCAGCAGAAATATGGCAACATCGCAAAATGATCAAGTATGACACATAGAATGGACCTGCTATCCCCGTTTAAATAAGAACATCTCATTTCAGTAGGCCTTTAAATATCCTTCTTGAAAATGGCCTTGCAAATATATATCTGCCACCTAGTCAACGTTTTGTTCTCCTTTGTGGGTTAAAAAAGTGACTGTTGGTGATTTCTCTTATATGGAGCAACACTTCCTGCTTCAGTAAATTGCAACTTGTAATTGGATACTCACTTTGGAGTGATAAGTGAGTATCTAATCACAGTCTTGTTAACATCAGGCTACCTATTTATGCTAGTGTCAACAACTTTTGATCTGATTGGCTAACGGTACCGGCTGGCGTGTGACTCTGCTAATCTGCATAGCACCGCCCACGGCTCAAACCAGTGAGTATCCAATCACAGGACGCGTAAATGTCACGTTCAACATGAGGCCTTACTGACAACAACTACTGATCTGATTGGCTATCACAACTGTCTATCAACTGTATGTGCCC
The DNA here is from genome assembly GCF_033978795.1 of Nerophis ophidion. NCBI lineage: Eukaryota > Metazoa > Chordata > Actinopteri > Syngnathiformes > Syngnathidae > Nerophis > Nerophis ophidion. Next base: position 76,700,419 of record NC_084617.1, on the reverse strand, counting down.
GCATTGTTGAGTCTGAAGGCCCGGGGCAGAAACATAAGCTAGCTGAATTCTGATTGGATACAAAGTAAAAGTAAAAACAACATAATATGACATGAAGTGAATATGAATACTTTTAGATATTTAGGGAAATGAAATAAAAAAATAATTTGATCTTTAATTATGATGATTTCTGGTTATGTTAGGCCTGCAGAGAAGGCCTTGCTGGCCCTGACGCCACACCACTGATATGTAAATATTTATGCATATGTATACAGCTCGGCCCCCGAGTCAAGAAGTTTGTGGACCCCTGACCCAACCCCTCTCCAAATGTTTGTGCAAGTGTCTGGTAACAGTAAGACAACATACTTTTCAGTAATAAAGAATACATTTTTTCATCAATCCATAAGGGTAAAGTTAACTTAATATTATCTTACTTTTCATCACTTGAATAAACTTATTTTTTGAAAGGTACGTGGCAATGAAGAGAGAGAGAGAGCAAGAGAGCAAGAGGAAGAGAGAGAAATAAAGAGAAGCATTCAATGTGCAAAAGGTGAGGTGGAAAGTGAGCTGGGGGAAGTCAAGCAATGTGCAAACACAGCAGCAACATTTGTCAGCTGTTGGGACAAGAAAAGGACATCCACCATAAAGACTATCAACCACGTGAGTAGTCCTGCACTATTTGTACTGTATGGACATCATTACTTTCATCATGTGTACATATGTTGGAAGGCATTGCACAATTCTCTAGTTTGTTAAGTTTTAATTAAGTTTGATACAGTTGAATTGTTTTGATTGTGTTTTAATCCTGGCTCTGGAAATGTAAACATATGTTTCCCACGTCTATAAAGCACCATTGAATTGAATGGACAGAAAGAGAGAGAGAGAGAGAGAGAGAGAGGGAAGACAGAGAGAGAGAGAGAGAGAGAGAGAGGGAGGGAGGAGAGAGAGGTGCATTTTTGGTTGTGTCATTGAGACAATCTAAGTGATGATTTCATTGCATTGCTTTGGACTTGAAGACATCTCACGGAAGAAGGACTCGTCCTCCCGCTTCATGGACCATCTTTAACACACATGGACCATCTTTAACACATGGACTATCTTTAACAGTTGGACTATCTTTAACACATGGACTATCTTTAACACATGGACCATCTTTAACACATGGACCATCTTTAACACATGGACCATCTTTAACACATGGACCATCTTTAACACATGGACTGTCTTTAATTAAACTACTTCCCGCCACATGGACCATCTTTAACACACATGGACTATCTTTAACACATGGACCATCTTTAATATATGAACCATCTTTAACACACATGAACCATCTTTAACACATGGACTGTCTTTAATTAAACCACTTCCCGCCACATGGACCATCTTTAACACACATGGACCATCTTTAAAGCACTTCCCGCCACACGGAGCATTTTTAAACCACTTCCCGCCACATGGACCATCTTTAACACATGGACTATCTTTAACACATGGACCATCTTTAATATATGGACCATCTTTAACACACATGGACTGTCTTTAATTAAACCACTTCCCGCCACATGGACCATCTTTAACACACATGGACTATCTTTAACACACATGGACTATCTTTAACACATGGACCATCTTTAATATATGGACCATCTTTAACACACATGGACCATCTTTAACACATGGACTGTCTTTAATTAAATCACTTCCCGCCACATGGACCATCTTTAACACATGGACCATCTTTAAAGCACTTCCCGCCACACGGAGCATCTTTAAAGCATGGACTGTCTTTAATTAAACCAGTTCCCGCCACATGGACCATCTTTAACACATGGACTGTCTTTAAACTACTTCCCGCCAAACGGAGCATCTTTAAACCACTTCCCGCCAAACGGAGCATCTTTAACACATGGACTGTCTTTAATTAAACCAGTTCCCGCCATATGGACCATCTTTAACACACATGGACCATCTTTTAAGCACTTCCCGCCACACGGAGCATCTTTGAAGCACTTCCCGCCACACGGAGCATCTTTGAAGCACTTCCCGCCACACGGAGCATCTTTGAAGCATTTCCCGCCACACGCAGCATCTTGAAAGCACCTCCCGCCCCATGGACCATGTTCCCGGCAGGAGGTGAAAGCGGCCATTAGCGCAGCGGAGAGCGGCCGTCACGCATCCAAATATGCGCCTTGGCGTGCGCCGGCGAGGCGTCCCCGCTCCTTCCTCCGGGTCGACGTCGTCGTGATGTTCAACACTTCCGCCATCGAGCTGAGGAAGGAGGACCTCCCCCAAGTTCTCAATGGCACTTTGCGGCTTCTTCACGACGTGCCGGCCACCGTCGCTCCCACCGCCATGTGGACCAACCAGACGTGCGCGGAGCAGCTGCAGGATTACGGCCGTCCGGAGAAGGTCATCATCGGGGTGATGCTGGCCATCATCACCGCGGTCACCGTGATGGGCAACACGCTGGTGGTGATCGCCGTGTGCGTGGTGAAGAAACTACGGCAGCCTTCCAACTACCTGCTGGTCTCCTTGGCCGTGGCAGACCTGTCCGTGGCCATCGTGGTCATGCCCTTTGTCATCGTCACCGACCTCACCGGCGGGAAGTGGCTTTTTGGGGAAGTCTTCTGCAACATCTTCATCGGCATGGATGTCATGTGCTGCACCGCCTCCATCATGACCCTGTGCGTCATCAGCGTGGACAGGTACGTCCTGGAAGCTCACCTGCATGCAGACCTGGGCGGCACAGACCTCACCTCACCTGAAATATTTTTCAACTTGGGAAAAAAGTAGTTTTAATTACCAGAATGGTGAAATTTGTTGAAGGTGGAATTTTTTGAATTGGTTGAAAAATGTGGAAATGGTGAAAGTTTGAAAAAAAGGTCAATTCATTTTGAATGGAAAAAATGTCCCGGAAAACCTGGAATTCTGGGAAATATGGAAATTTGGGGAATTTGTCAAGGGAAAGCCCGCAATTCCCGAAGAGGCTGAACAGTTTGAAGTTGGAATGGTTTGAATCGGATGAAAAATGTGAAAGGTAGAAGGCGGCAAAATCTGGAGAAGAAGAAGAAGAAGTTTAATACTAGAAGAGGCAATTACTGAAGGAATGTTCCAATGCTGAAGTTGAAATGAAATGTTGACAGAACATAGTTGGAATGTTGAAGAGTTTGAATTTCCAGGAAAGCCAAAAGTTGGTTTGGAACTTGGGTTAGTAGTTTGAATGTCCAGGATGAGCGGAATTTGTTGATGTTGGAATGGTTTGAATTGGTTGGAAAAATGTCCCATTCACTTCATTTGGAACTTCCAGGAAATTAGAGAATTTTGGGAAAAGCAAGATTTGGGAAAATGACTAGGAGCGTTATGTCCTGAATGAGCTGAATTGGTTGGTGTTGGAATGGTTTAAATCGGTAAAGAAATATTGAAGTAGTAAATGGTATTAAGGAATTTTGGGAAAATCTGGATTATTTTGAAAATGGTATAAAACTTTAATAGTCTGAATGAGTTGAAATGGTTTGTGTTGAAATTTTTCAAATCGGTCGAAAAATGTTGAAGTAGTAACATGTTGAATTAAGAAATGGTATTGTGGAATTCCTGGAATTTCGGGAAACAATTGCATTTTTCCAGTTAAAAAAACTGTGTTTTAACAGTGGAACGGTCGAAGTGGGTTGAAAAATGTGGGAGGAGTAGTCGCCAGAAAAGAAGGGTGGAAATAGGGTTTTGGATAACCAGGAATTCTGGAAAATCTTGGAATATTTTTAAACTTGGAAAAAAAAGTAGTTTTAATTACCAGAATGGTGAAATGTGTTGAAGGTGGAATTGTTTGAATCGGTTGAAAAATGTGGAAATGGTGAAAGTTTGAAAAAAGGTCAATTCATTTTGAATGGAAAAAATGTCCCGGAAAACCTGGATTCTGGGAAATATGGAAATTTGGGGAATTTGTCAAGGGAAAGCCCGCAATACCCAAAGAGGCTGAAGAGTTTGAAGTTGGAATGGTTTGAATCAGATGAAAAATGTGAAAGGTAGAAGGCGGCAAAATCTGGAGAAGAAGAAGAAGAAGAAGTTTAATACTAGAAGAGGCAATTACTGAAGGAATGTTCCAATGCTGAAGTTGAAATGAAATGTTGACAGAACATAGTTGGAATGTTGAAGAGTTGGAATTTCCAGGAAAACCAAAAGTTGGTTTGGAACTTGGTTTAGTAGTTTGAATGTCCAGGATGAGCGGAATTTGTTGATGTTGGAATGGTTTGAATTGGTTGGAAAAATGTCCCATTCATTTCATTTGGAACTTCCAGGAAATTTGAGAATTTTGGGGAAAAGCAGGATTTTTGGGAAAATGACTAGGAGCGTTATGTCCTGAATGAGCTGAATTGGTTGGTGTTGGAATTGTTTAAATCGGTAAAGAAATATTGAAGTAGTAAATGGTATTAGGGAATTTTGGGAAAATCTGGATTATTTTGAAAATGGTGTAAAACTTTAATAGTCTGAATGAGTTGAAATGGTTTCTGTTGGAATTTTTCAAATCGGTCGAAAAATGTTGAAGTACTAACATGTTGAATTAAGAAATGGTAGTGCGGAATTCCTGGAATTTTGGGAAACAATTGCATTTTTCCAGTTAAAAAAAACTGTGTTTTAACAGTGGAATGGTCGAAGTGGGTTGAAAAAATGTGGGAGGAGTAGTCGCCAGAAAAGAAGGGTGGAAATAGGGTTTTGGATAACCAGGAATTCTGGAAAATCCTGGAATATTTTTCAACTTGGAAAAAAAAGTAGTTTTAATTACCAGAATGGTGAAATGTGTTGAAGCTGGAATTGTTTGAATCGGTCGAAAAATGTGAAAATGGTGAAAGTTTGAAAAAAGGCCAATTCATTTTGAATGGAAAAACTGTCCCTGAAAACCTGGAATTCTGGGAAATATGGAAATTTTGGGAATTTGTCAAGGGAAAGCCCGCAATTCCCGAAGAGGCTGAACAGTTTGAAGTTGGAATGGTTTGAATCGGATGAAAAATGTGAAAGGTAGAACGCGTCAAAATCTGGAGAAGAAGAAGAAGAAGTTTAATACTAGAAGAGACAATTACTGAAGGAATGTTCCAATGCTGAAGTTGAAATGAAATGTTGACAGAACATAGTTGGAATGTTGAAGAGTTTGAACTTCCAGGAAAACCAGAATTTGGTTTGGAACTTGGGTTAGTAGTTTGAATGTCCAGGATGAGCGGAATGTGTTGATGTTGGAATGGTTTGAATTGGTTGGAAAAATGTCACATTCACTTCATTTGGAACTTCCAGGAAATTTGAGAATTTTGGGAAAAGCAGGATTTTTGGGAAAATGACTAGGAGCGTTATGTCCTGAATGAGCTGAATTGGTTGGTGTTGGAATGGTTTAAATGGGTAAAGAAATATTGAAGTAGTAAATGGTACTAGGGAATTTTGGGAAAATCTGGATTATTTTGAAAATGGTATAACACTTTAATAGTCTGAATAAGTTGAAATGGTTTGTGTTGAAATTTTTCAAATCGGTCGAAAAATGTTGAAGTAGTAACATGTTGAATTAAGAAATGGTATTGTGGAATTCCTGGAATTTCGGGAAACAATTGCATTTTTCCAGTTAAAAAAAAAACTGTGTTTTGACGTTGGAACGGTCGAAGTGGGTTGAAAAATGTGGGAGGAGTAGTCGCCAGAAAAGAAGGGTGGAAATAGGGCTTTGGATAACCAGGAATTCTGGAAAATCCTGGAATATTTTTAAACTTGGAAAAAAAAGTAGTTTTAATTACCAGAATGGTGAAATGTGTTGAAGGTGGAATTGTTTGAATCGGTCGAAAAATGTGAAAATGGTGAAAGTTTAAAAAAAGGCCAATTCATTTTGAATGGAAAAACTGTCCCTGAAAACCTGGAATTCTGGGAAATATGGAAATTTTGGGAATTTGTCAAGGGAAAGCCCGCAATTCCCGAAGAGGCTGAACAGTTTGAAGTTGGAATGGTTTGAATCGGATGAAAAATGTGAAAGGTAGAACGCGTCAAAATCTGGAGAAGAAGAAGAAGAAGTTTAATACTAGAAGAGGCAATTACTGAAGGAATGTTCCAATGCTGAAGTTGAAATGAAATGTTGACAGAACATAGTTGGAATGTTGAAGAGTTTGAACTTCCAGGAAAACCAGAATTTGGTTTGGAACTTGGGTTAGTAGTTTGAATGTCCAGGATGAGCGGAATGTGTTGATGTTGGAATGGTTTGAATTGGTTGGAAAAATGTCCCATTCACTTCATTTGGAACTTCCAGGAAATTAGAGAATTTTGGGAAAAGCAGGATTTTTGGGAAAATGACGAGGAGCCTTATGTCCTGAATGAGCTGAATTGGTTGGTGTTGGAATGGTTTAAATCGGTAAAGAAATATTGAAGTAGTAAATGGTATTAGGGAATTTTGGGAAAATCTGGATTATTTTGAAAATGTTATAAAACTTTAATAGTCTGAATGAGTTGAAATGGTTTGTGTTGAAATTTTTCAAATCGGTCGAAAAATGTTGAAGTAGTAACATGTTGAATTAAGAAATGGTATTGCGGAATTCCTGGAATTTCGGGAAACAATTGCATTTTTCCAATTAAAAAAACAACTGTGTTTTGAGGGTGGAACGGTCGAAGTGGGTTGAAAAATGTGGGAGGAGTAGTCGCCAGAAAAGAAGGGTGGAAATAGGGTTTTGGACAACCAGGAATTCTGGAAAATCCTGGAATATTTTTAAACTTGGGAAAAAATTTGTTTTAATTTCCAGAATGGTGAAATGTGTTGAAGGTGGAATTGTTTGAATCGGTTGAAAAATGTGGAAATGGTGAAAGTTTGAAAAAAGGTCAATTCATTTTGAATGGAAAAAATGTCCCGGAAAACCTGGAATTCTAGGAAATCTGGGAATTTTTGGAATTTGTCAAGGGAAAGCCCGCAATTCCCAAAGAGGCTGAAGAGTTTGAAGTTGGAATGGTTTGAATCGGATGAAAAATGTGAAAGGTAGAAGGCGGCAAAATCTGGAGAAGAAGAAGTTTAATACTAGAAGAGACAATTACTGAAGGAATGTTCCAATGCTGAAGTTGAAATGAAATGTTGACAGAACATATTTGGAATGTTGAAGAGTTTGAATTTCCAGGAAAACCAGAATTTGGTTTGGAACTTGGGTTAGTAGTTTGAATGTCCTGGATGAGCGGAATTTGTTGATGTTGGAATGGTTTGAATTGGTTGGAAAAATGTCCCATTCATTTCATTTGGAACTTCCAGGAAATTTGAGAATTTTGGGAAAAGCAGGATTTTTGGGAAAATGACTAGGAGCGTTATGTCCTGAATGAGCTGAATTGGTTGGTGTTGGAATTGTTTAAATCGGTAAAGAAATATTGAAGTAGTAAATAGTATTAGGGAATTTTGGGAAAATCTGGATTATTTTGAAAATGGTATAAAACTTTAATAGTCTGAATGAGTTGAAATGGTTTCTGTTGAAATTTTTCAAATCGGTCGAAAAATGTTGAAGTAGTAACATGTTGAATTAAGAAATGGTATTGTGGAATTCCTGGAATTTCAGGAAACAATTGCATTTTTCCAGTTAAAAAAAAACTGTTTTGAGGGTGGAACGGTTGAAGTGGGTTGAAAAATGTGGGAGGAGTAGTCGCCAGAAAAGAAGGGTGGAAATAGGGTTTTGGATAACAGGAATTCTGGAAAATCCTGGAATATTTTTGAACTTGGGAAAAAAAGTAGTTTTAATTACCAGAATGGTGAAATGTGTTGAAGGTGGAATTGTTTGAATCGGTTGAAAAATGTGGAAATGGTGAAAGTTTGAAAAAAGGTCAATTCATTTTGAGTGGGAAAAATGTCCCGGAAAACCTTGAATTCTAGGAAATCTAGGAATTTTTGGAATTTGTCAAGGGAAAGCCCGCAATTCCCGAAGAGGCTGAACAGTTTGAAGTTGGAATGGTTTGAATCGGATGAAAAATGTGAAAGGTAGAACGCGTCAAAATCTGGAGAAGAAGAAGAAGAAGTTTAATACTAGAAGACTCAATTACTGAAGGAATGTTCCAATGCTGAAGTTGAAATGAAATGTTGACAGAACATAGTTGGAATGTTGAAGAGTTTGAATTTCCAGGAAAACCAGAATTTGGTTTGGAACTTGGGTTAGTAGTTTGAATGTCCAGGATGAGCGGAATTTGTTGATGTTGGAATGGTTTCAATTGGTTGGAAAAATGTCCCATTCACTTCATTTGGAACTTCCAGGAAATTAGAGAATTTGGGGAAAAGCAGGATTTTTGGGAAAATGACTAGGAGCGTTATGTCCTGAATGAGCTGAATTGGTTGGTGTTGGAATGGTTTAAATCGGTAAAGAAATATTGAAGTAGTAAATGGTATTAGGGAATTTTGGGAAAATCTGGATTATTTTGAAAATGTTATAAAACTTTAATAGTCTGAATGAGTTGAAATGGTTTGTGTTGAAATTTTTCAAATCGGTCGAAAAATGTTGAAGTAGTAACATGTTGAATTAAGAAATGGTATTGCGGAATTCCTGGAATTTCGGGAAACAATTGCATTTTTCCAGTTAAAAAAAAAACTGTGTTTTGACGTTGGAACGGTCAAAGTGGGTTGAAAAATGTGGGAGGAGTAGTCGCCAGAAAAGAAGGCTGGAAATAGGGTTTTGGAAAACCAAGAATTCTGGAACATCGTGGAATATTTTTGAATTTGGAAAAAAATAGTTTTAATTTCCAGAATGGTGAAATGTGTTGAAGATGGAATTGTTTGAATCGGTTGAAAAATGTGGAAATGTTGAAAGTTTGAAAAAAGGCCAATTCATTTTGAATGGGAAAAATGTCCCGGAAAACCTGGAATTCTAGGAAATCTGGGAATTTTTGGAATTTGTCAAGGGAAAACCCGCAATTCCTGAATAGGCTGAAGATGTTGAAGTCAGAATGGTTTGAGTTGGATAAAAAATGTGGAATGTAGAACGCGTCAAAATCTGGAGAAGAAGAATACGTTTAACTAGAAGAGGCAATTACTGAAGGAATGCTCCAAAGCTGAAGTTGAAGTGAAATGCTGACAGAATGTAGTATGAATAAAGGAATAGTTTGAATGTTGAAGAGTTTGAATTTCCAGGAAAACCGTAATTTTCTTTGGAACTTGGGAAAGTGTTAGTTAAAAGTTCAGGATGAGTGGAATGTGTTGATGTTGGAATGTTTTGAATTGGTTGGAAAAATTGTGCAACTTGGAAAAATGTCCCATTCATTTCATTGGGAACTTCCTGGAAATTTGTGTGAATTTTGTGAAAAGCGGGATTTTGTGAAAAGGATTAGGACCAATAATGTCCTAAATGAGCTGAATTGGTTGGTGTAAGAATTGTTTAAACCAGGCAAGAAATGTCGAAGTAGTAAATGGTATTAGGGAATTTCGGGAAAATTAGGTATTTTTGGGGACTTGGAAAAATGGTAGTTTGAATTTCCAGAATGGTGGAATATGTTAATGGTGGAATGGGTTGAAGAATGTGGAAGTTTGAAAAAGGAGCAATTCATTTAGAATGGGGAAAGTGTACCAAAAAAATGGAATTATGGGAAATCCGGGTATTTTTTTTAGAATTGTTGAAGTAGAGCACAGAATTCTGGAACAGGCTGAAAATTTTAAAGTTGGAATGGTTTGAATCAGATTAAAAATGTGGGAATTTCGGAATGTCCCAAAAAATTCAGAATTTCGGGAAAAGCCGGAACTTTTTAGAAAATGGTCAAAACACTTGAATGGTGTGAATGAGTTGAAATGGTTGGTGTTGAACATTTTCAAATCGGTCGAGAAATGTTGAAGTAGTAACATGTTGAATTGAGAAATGGCATTACGGAATTCTCGGAATTTTGGGAAAACCGGGAATTTTTCCAGTTCAAAAAACAACTTAGTTTTTTTGTCCCAATTAAAAGGAATGTTTTGACGGTGGAATGGTTGAAATGTGTTAAAAATGTTGAAGTAGTAGTTGCCAGACAAAAGGGTGGAAATAGGGCTTTGGAAAACCAGGAATTATGGAAAATCCTGGAACTTTTTTGAACTTGGCCATGTACTGCTTGCCTGTGTATCGGCTGGGGACATCTCTGCGCTGCTGATCCGCCTCCGCTTGGGATGGTTTCCTGCTAGCTCCGCTGTGAACGGGACTCTCGCTGCTGTGTTGGATCCGCTTTGGACTGGACTCTCGTGACTGTGTTGGATCCATTGTGGATTGAACTTTCACAGTATCATGTTAGACATCCATTGCTTTCCTCCTCTCCAAGGTTCTCATAGTCATCATTGTCACCGATGTCCCACTGGGTGTGAGTTTTCCTTGCCCTTATGTGGGCCTACCGAGGATGTCGTGGTGGTTTGTGCAGCCCTTTGAGACACTAGTGATTTAGGGCTATATAAGTAAACATTGATTGATTGATTGATTGAACTTGGAAAAGGGAAAGTTTAAATTCCCACAATGGAGGAATATGTTGAAGGTGGAATAGCTTGAATAGGGAGTTTGAAAAATGGCCAATTCATATTGGAATGGCAAAAATGTCCCGGCAACCTGGAATTCTGGGAATTCTGGGAAATTGTCAAGAGAAAGCCCGCCATTCCTGAATAGGCTGAATAGTTTGAAGTTGGAAACTTTGAATCGGGTGAAAAATGTGGAGGAATAATAGAGAATAATAATAATAACAATGATAATAATAATAATAATAAATAGATGAATTTTGGTGTAGAAAAGCATGTGTGAATGCTTTGGAGCATCCATCCATCCATCCATTTTCTACCGCTTATTCCCTTTTGGGGTGGCGGGGGGCGCTGGCGCCTATCTCAGCTACAATTGGAGCATTCACACATTAATGATCTGTGGGTCAAAAGCAGCCAGTCGTCCATCAGATTGTACTGATGAGGTTCCAGTCACCACAGCAGTAAACGTGCATGCAGAATGTGAATAATTCACAGCTGCAATGTTCAACTCATTTATTTTGGGGGCATTTGCAGAAAGCTAAGGACCGGTGAGCGTATGATTTTTATTTTGCATTTCAAAAAAACAGCTTTGACTACAGTGGACTTTGTATTTTGCTCTATTTATTGTGTCGGAGTTACAGGAGAGCTCGACTATTTTAAGGACATTCTGCAGAAAAAAAGCTAGTCAAAGATCATCACTCTAGTGAGTTTAAGACTCTGCTGCAAAACTGTGAGTCCCTCGCAAGTTGTTTGATGAAAAAAGACAGGTCATTAAATGGAAGCTTGAGGAACACATTAAACTCTACACACTACACACTAAACACTACACACTAAACTCTACACACTAAACACTACACACTACACTCTACACACTACACACTACACACTAAACACTACACACTAAACACTACACACTACACACTACACACTACACACTAAACTACGCACTACAGACTAAACACTACACACTAAACACTACACACTACACACTACACACTACACACTAAACTCTACACACTACAGACTAAGCACTACACACTAAACACTAAACAGCACACACTACACACTAAACACTACACACTAAACACTACACACTAAACACTACACACTAAACTCTACACACTACAGACTAAACACTACACACTAAACACTAAACAGTACACACTACACACTAAACACTACACACTACACACTAAACACTACACACTACACACTACACACTAAACTACACACTACAGACTAAACACTACACACTAAACACTAAACCGTACACACTACACACTAAACACTACACACTAAACACTACACACTACACACTAAACACTACACACTACACACTAAACACTACACACTACACACTAAACACTACACACTACACACTACACACTAAACTACACACTACAGACTAAACACTACACACTAAACACTAAACCGTACACACTACACACTAAACACTACACACTAAACACTACACACTACACACTAAACACTACACACTACACACTACACACTACACACTACACACTAAACACTACACACTACACACTAAACACTACACGCTACACACTACACACTAAACTCTACACACTACAGACTAAACACTACACACTAAACACTACACACTAAACACTACACACTACACACTACACACTACACACTAAACACTACACACTAAACTCTACACACTACACACTACACACTAAACACTACACACTAAACACTACACGCTACACACTACACACTACACACTAAACACTACACACTAAACACTACACACTAAACACTACACACTACACACTACACACTACACACTACACACTAAACACTACACACTAAACACTACACACTAAACACTACACACTACACACTAAACACTACACACTACACACTAAACACTACACACTACACACTACACACTAAACACTACACACTAAACACTACACACTACACACTAAACACTACACACTACACACTAAACTCTACACACTACACACTACACACTACACACTACACACTAAACGCTACACACTACACACTACACACTACACAGTAAACACTACACACTACACACTACACACTACACACTACACACTAAACACTACACACTACACACTAAACACTACACACTACACACTACAGACTAAACACTACACACTAAACACTAAACAGTACACACTACACACTAAACGCTACACACTACACACTACACACTACACACTAAACTACACACTACACACTACACACTACACACTAAAACATGCTGGGTTATGTTGATAACCCAATTTATGAGTTGCGAGTGTTGGGTTACATTTTGGAGTGTTTTACTTCTTGTCTTGTTGTTGATTGTCATGTCATGTACGGATGTACTTTGTGGACGCCGTCTGCTGCTCCACACGCTGTAAGTCTTTGCTGTCGTCCAGCATTCTGATTTTGTTTACTTTGTAGCCAGTTCAGTATTAGGTTTATTTTGCATAGCCTTCCCTAAGCTTCAATGCCTTTTCTTTGGGGGCGGCATGGCGTAGTGGGTAGAGCGGCCGTGCCAGAAACCTGAGGGTTGCAGGTTCGCTTCCCACCTATTGACATTCAAATCGCTGCCATTGTGTCCTTGGGCAGGACACTTCACCCTTTGCCCCCGGTGCCGCTCACACTGGTGAATGAATGATGAATGAATGATTGGTGGTGGTCGGAGGGGCCGTAGGTGCAAACTGGCAGCCACGCTTCTGTCAGTCTACCCCAGGGCAGCTGTGGCTACAGATGTAGCTTACCACCACCAGGTGTGAATGGATGATGGGTTCCATCTTCTCTGTGAGCGCTTTGAGTATCTAACAATAGAAAAGCGCGATATAAATCTAATCCATTATTATTATTATTATTATTCTTAAAGGCTTCACGGTGGCAGAGGGGTTAGTGCGTCTGCCTCACAATACGAAGTTCCTGCAGTCCTGGGTTCAAATCCAGGCTCGGGATCTTTCTGTGTGGAGTTTGCATGTTCTCCCCGTGACTGCGTGGGTTCTCTCCGGGTACTCCGGCTTCCTCCCACCTCCAAAGACATGCACCTGGGGATAGGTTGATTGGCAACACTAAATTGGCCCTAGTGTGTGAATGTGAGTGTGAATGTTGTCTGTCTATCGGTGTTGGCCCTGCGATGAGGTGGCGACTTGTCCAGGGTGTACCCCGCCTTCCGCCCGATTGTAGCTGAGATAGGCGCCAGCGCCCCCCGCGACCCCGAAAGGGAATAAGCGGTAGAAAATGGATGGATAGGTTAAACTACATAATCTCCCAACGCACACCAGACGGTATCTCAGGACACACTAATTTGCCACGGCACAGTGGTTGGAAAACACTGCCCTGGGCAGCCACCTACATACAGCATGCTCTCAAGTCCAGCAAGTTTTTAATGGTGTGAGTGAAGATGTTGTGAATGAGGAGATTACGGAGATCATAGTAAAACATTTGTTGTGTTGGATCTGTTCATCCTCAGTTCACACCCAGCCTGATCATGAGCTCCACATTTAATATAACAACCTAAGAAATTACTCCAAAGCATCGATTTTTGCGTGATCAGCACTCCAAACATCCTCAAAGCTGTGCATGATTAGATAAGCATCAGCGTGAACGGAATGATTACATTTCACTTCTCATTAGGCTGAGATGACATCCGATGGCATTTCTTCTCATTCTTTTAAAAACTAGTGAAAGCGTCACGAAGCAGACATGCAAGGTAACGTGAAGCAGGTAAAGAATCTGTCACGACATTTTTTTTACAATATTTTATTAAGAGTGTAAATGTGTCACGGTACAACATAATCATGGTTCGGTATACATACCTGAGTTTTAAGGTCAATGTTCGCTTATTCAGTTGAATATGCTACAAAGACAACATATTTGATGTTCAAACTGATAAACATTTTTTTGTGTGTGCAAATAATCATTAACTTTAGAGTTTGATGCCAGCAGCACGTGACAAAGAAGTTGGGAAAGGTGTCAATTAATACTGATAAAGTTGAGGAATGCTCATCAAACACTTATTTGGAACATCCCACAGGTGTGCAAGCTAATTGGGAACAGGTGGGTGCCATGATTGGCTATAAAAACAGCTTCCCAAAAAATGCTCAGTCTTTCCCAAGAAAGGATGGGGCGAGGTACACCCCTTTGTCCACAACTGTGTGAGCAAATAGTCAAACAGTTTAAGAACAACCTTTCTCAAAGTGACATTGTAAGAAATTTAGGGATTTCAACATTTACGTTCCATAATATCATCAAAAGGTTCAGAGAATCTGGAGAAATCACTCCACGAAACCAACATTGAATGACCGTGACCTTCGATACCTCAGACGGCACTGTATCAAAAACCGACATCAATCTCTAAAGGATATCACCACATAGGCTCAGGAACACTTCAGAAAACCACTGTCACTAAATACAGTGGGTCGCTACATCTGTAAGTGCAAGTTAAAGCTCTACTATGCAAAGCGAAAGCCATTTATCAACAACATCCAGAAACGCCGCCGGCTTCTCTGTGTCCGAGATCATCTAAGATGGACTGATGCAAAGTGGAAAAGTGTTCTGTGGTCTGACGAGTCCACATTTCAAATTGTTTTTGGAAATATTCGACATGGTGTCATCCGGACCATAGAGGTAGCAAACCATCCAGACTGTTATCGACGCAAAGTTCAAAAGCCAGCATCTGTGATGGTATGGGGGTGCATTAGGGACGGCGTGGCGCAGTGGGAGAGTGGCCGTGCGCAACTCGAGGGTCCCTGGTTCAATCCCCACCTAGTACCAACCTCGTCAAGTCCGTTGTGTCCTGAGCAAGACACTTCACCCTTGCTCCTGATGGGTGCTGGTTGGCGCCTTGCATGGCAGCTCCCTCCATCAGTGTGTGAATGTGTGTGTGAATGTGGAAGTAGTGTCAAAGCGCTTTGAGTACCTTGAAGGTAGAAAAGCGCTATACAAGTACAACCCATATTATAAAAAAACAAAACTGCAGTCTATTGTCAGGTAATTCTCTAAATCTGAAATAAAATATAGAAAACCGAATAATTGAAAGATCATTTTATTTTTTAGTAACCCAAGTAACTAATTGAAGTGCAGCCGCAAGCCCTGGTCTCAATCTCCACTAAACAATGGCGGCACATTGCTTATCTTATCCACTTGTATTTGTTCGTTTATGTATTTATGTATTTCACCTAAGGATGTCCCGATCCAGGTTTTTGCTCTTCCGATCCGATACCGATACTGGCCTATCTGAGCATGTATTAAAACTTAAAGTTTTTATTATAGTTCATGCTTCATGCCGTGCCACAGTAAGTGTTTTTGTTTTTGTGTTCATAGTTAATTGCCTTTGTGCTAGTCTTTTGTGTTCATTAGTCAAGTTTGTTCTCCGCCATTGTGCGCTCCTTTTGTTTGCTTCCTTTTTTGTAGTTTGTTAGTGTTAAAATAAATGATGTCCTTACCTTCACGCCTTGCCCGCGCCAACTTTCCTTTGCCTTCGAGGAAAACAAACCTCACAGTCCACACATTGACACTGACATTAACAAGAGGCGAGAAGTGCAATCTGAAACTTGACTTTTCTAGCTTTCTTTGATGCGAAATCCATACTACCTTTGCTACCCATGAGATTGCTGTTTATTATAGTTCATGCTTCATGTCATGCCACAGTCAGTGTTTTTGTGTTCATAGTTAATTGCCTTTGTGCTAGTCTTTTGTGTTCATTAGTCAAGTTTGTTCTCCGCCATTGTGCGCGCCTTTTGTTTGCTTCCTTTTTTGTAGTTTGTTAATGTTAAAATAAATGATGTCCTTACCTTCACGCCTTGCCCGCGCCAACTTTCCTTTGCCTTACGGGAAAACAAACCTCACAGTCCACGCATTGACACTGACATTAACAAGAGGCGAGAAGCGCAATCTGAAACTTGACTTTTCTAGCTTTCTTTGATGCGAAATCCATATTACCTCTGCTACCCATGAGATTGCTTTTTATTATAGTTCATGCTTCATGCCATGCCACAGTAAGTGTTTTCCTGTTCATAGTTAATTGCCTTTGTGCTAGTCTTTTGTTTTCATTAGTCAAGTTTGTTCTCCGCCATTGTGCGCTCCTTTTGTTTGCTTCCTTTTTTGTAGTTTGTTAATGTTAAAATAAATGATGTCCTTACCTTCACGCCTTGCCCGCGCCAACTTTCCTTTGCCTTCCAGGAAAACAAACCTCACAGTCCACGCATTGACACTGACATTAACAAGAGGCGAGAAGCGCAATCTGAAACTTGACTTTTCTAGCTTTCTTTGATGCGAAATCCATACCACCTCTGCTACCCATGAGATTGCTGTTTATTATAGTTCATGCTTCATGCCATGCCACAGTAAGTGTTTTTGTGTTCATAGTTAATTGCCTTTCTGCTAGTCTTTTGTTTTCATTAGTCAAGTTTGTTCTCCGCCATTGTGCGCGCCTTTTGTTTGCTTCCTTTTTTGTAGTTTGTTAGTGTTAAAATAAATGATGTCCTTACCTTCACGCCTTGCCCGCACCAACTTTCCTTTGCCTTACAGGAAAACAAACCTCACAGTCCACGCATTGACACTGACATTAACAAGAGGCGAGAAGTGCAATCTGAAACTTGACTTTTCTAGCTTTCTTTGATGCGAAATCATCAAATACACAATCATATAACATCTGTTGTGCAACTGTATGATTGATGCTGATGATGGCAAGTCCAGGGATATTCTCTTGTGACATTGTGGACCTCAAGTATGTTTTAATAAGCTTCAGCTTAGAAAAACTACACTCTGCTTCAGCAACTGTCACTGGAAGGGTCAAACCAATTGTGAGTGCAGTCCACAGACTGGGATAGATTTCCGGCAGCTCTTTCTCACGGATGAAAGTCAGCAGCTCAAGCAGTCCTGAGCTTTGATGGGAGGTCAGGGGAGTTAGAAGGGAAACTGTATTACACGTAGCTTACATGCCATGTCCATATATATTAGAACAGGGGCCGGGAACCTTTTTGGCTGAGAGAGCCATTTAAACCAAATACTTTAAAATGCATTTCCTTGAGAGCCATATAATATTTTTTAACATTGAATACAACTAAATGTCTACATTTTTAAGTAAGACCAACATTTATAGAGTATAATATGTCACAAACTCGCATGGCAGCAGTAGTAGCGACCCCAAGATGCAGGAACCAGGAGAGCAAATAGCAGGTAAGATGCGTTTAATATCATCAATAGAGGAGAATGAAGCAGTCTTGCATGTACAGTTCTAAACAATAGTCAATCTGCAAGCCCTGAGGAGCGCGCGAGACAATTATAAATAGAAACGTGCTGATTGGCAGCAGGTGTGGCCCGGCTGCCAATCAACAGCAGGTGAGGGGAAAAAACAGCGCTCAGCGGGACAAGCAGGAAATGGGAACAAAATAAGAGCCTGATAAGTAAAGTAGATACAAAACAAATAAGCACAAACAGAAAGGAAGTGACAGATCTTCACATAATAAGTCTGTTATTCTTTTAAATAACATTGTTATTCGGAAGCTCACCAATGATAAATGAAATTATTTTTTACCATCAATGCGACTTTTTGAATAGGTGAGATAGAAAACTGATGGATGGATTAAAATGTAGGAGAATGTTTTATATTTTGAACGTTATTTTTAACACTGTGATTACCAGCAGAATTATTAATTACTTGTCATGTTAAGCAATGGCAGCTAAGATTTATCTGAGAGCCAGATGCAGTCATCAAAAGAGCCACATCTGGCTCTAGAGCCATAGGTTCCCTACCCCTGTATTAGAAGGTTTTCCACTTAGTTCATGATGTACAGCAATAACAAAAATAGTCAGCAAGTCTGTGTGAATTTGCACTTGTTGTGTTGCAAACACAAACTAGACTAAGTTGCATACGGTGAAAGTAGTTCCATGACATGATGCCTCCATTCTTACACTTGCCAGTTCAGTAAAACTAAAATGCAGTCGTCTAATGAGACTAATCGCAACGTATTAGCAAGAGGCTAATTAATAGTCTATAGCGGTGGTGTCAAAGACAAGACCCGCAGATCTATGGCCCCCGGGATGATATTTGATTAGTATTAGAACCGGCCCACAGGCCACAGCCGCCCGCTGCTGTTTTGTATGCACTATTATTCCATCAGTGAATTTTCAAAATCAAGTCATAATTAAAGCTGCAAGCAGCGATGGACGGGACCGAGTTTATACGGAAGTGGCAACTCGGCCCTGATGGTCGGCACCTATAAGTTTACAATTAGTTGTAAAATGTTGGACGGTTGTTTTCACGATATGCAGGCAAACAACAACTTTAAAACATACCGGCTTAGCTACGGCACCTGGCAGCCATCTCGGTATTGACGATCACAGTCCCTCCCTCACGAATGTTGGTGCGTGCGCAACAGCAGCAGACGGTACGGAAAAAAAAAGAAGAAAAAAAACGTCTCCCTCACTGTCTGCGCACAGCGGCCATCTTTGAAATGTTTTTTAAGCGCAGCGGTTCTTTGAAGGCTGATAAAATCAAAACCGTAGCAGTAATAAAAAACTTTTTCATCAACTTTTAATCGGAAGTGTTCAATCTCTCTCCTGTGGTAGTTTGAAGCTGACACGACAAACACGCTCAGAGGATATAATGTTTGAAAAAAGGTGACCGGTTTTTACAAAACGTTTGTTTTGAAGGGGGAATCGCAAACTTCCTGTTGATTTTTGCTTGGAGTTGTCAATATATGAAATGTAGGTCTAAGTGAGACCTACATCGAGATTTTGTTTCATGTCTCTACGACATTCCTACTGGAAGTTACAGGCAGTTTTCTCTGTATTTTCTTCCTAGGAGCAGTTTTGTCTCTGTTTTATTCCTAAGGGGCGCTAGAGCGCAATTTTGAGTTTTGGGGTTAGTTTTTTTGATGAAATCGCAATTTTCGTCACTCCTGATGTGCGTGTCCAGTTTGGTGAGTTTTGAAGCATGTTAAGGGGGTCAAATTACAGTTCAGGGGGCGCTTGTGCCTATTTCAGCTACAATCGGGCGGAAGGCGGGGTACACCCCGGACAAGTCGCCGCCTCATCGCAGGGCCATTACAGTATATTTTATTATACTTTTTTTTTTTGCTTATCAGCCTGACCTAAGCCTGTTTTTATATCATTTGACAAGGTTTATTCTGTTAAATTATGAGTGGATTAGATATGATTATTGAATACAATTAAAATAAAGGGTAAGATTACTAATTAAGTGTTACCATACCATAGGGTGCACCGGATTATAAGGCGCACTGCCGATGAATGGTCTATTTTCGACCTTTTTCATATATATGTGACATACTTTCCACCACTGCATCCCACACTTTGCATTGGACTTGGTGATGTATGGCTTAGATGCAGCTGCTCGGCCATGGAAACCCATTCCATGAAGCTCTCTGCGTACTGTAGGTGGGCTAATTGGAAGGTGACATGAAGTTTGGAGCTCTGTAGCAACTGACTGTGCAGAAAGTCTTTGCACTATGCTGACCTCTCTGTCAGTTTATGTGGCCTACCACTTGGTGGCTGAGTTGCTGTTGTTCCTAAACTCTTCACATACTGCAAACATTCAGCAGGAGCCTTTGTAACCAGTTTTGGAATGGTTCTATTATCATTTAAATACCAAATATTATATTTGTATATTTATCGTTATTGCTTAGGCCATTTTGCTCGAAAGCCCAAGCTCGCCGTTCATTTCCACCATCACATTTGAAAGAAGACACTTTCCTGGCATTGATTTTTCACGCATGTGAAAATGTTGATTTATAGCTGTGAAGGGCCACACTTCTGGCTGAGTAACCATGATGCATCACCCCCAGAGAGATCCAAGCCTGCAAATGTAAGCAGAAGAAACTCCGAGCCCGTATTGTCAAGTGAATACCACAAAACGTGACGACGCAGGCCTTCATCGGCGCATTACCCAATCCCCGTGTGCATTTCAGCAAAGGTTGAGGTATATTTGGAACCACTTCCCTAAAAAGTTCAAATCTGTTTCGGCTAGAGTCACTTTTACTTTCCCGGTGAGTAATATGTTACATATTCAATAATTCAAAAGCCCATCATGAAGGATTTATTCCAAACGCTCGGGAGTGAGGGTCCTTATCTGGAGTTCCCTGGATGTCTGCAAAAAGTAACGTAGAATGAAAGAAAGCGGTCGTTTTTGCAAGTTAGATGATAATAAGATTTAGACGTAGGATCTGAGCAGAGGATGTCGTTGTGGCTTGTGCAGCCCTTTGAGACATTTGTGATTAAGGGCTATATAAATTAAGTTTCATTGATTTAAAGTCCTACTGAAAGCCACTACTAGCGACCACGCAGTCTGATAGTTTATATATCAATGATGAAATATTAACATTGCAACACATGCCAATACGGCCGCTTTAGTTTACTAAATTGCAATTTTAAATTTCGCGCAAACTATCCTGTTGAAAACTTTGCAGTATGATGACGTGTGCGCGTGACGTCACCGGTTTTAGCGGACATTTTGTTCCAGCCCTGATCCCAGCTATAAGTCGTCCGCTTTAATCGCATAATTACACAGTATTCTGGACATCTGTGTCGCTGAATCTTTTGCAATTTGTTCAATTAATAATGGAGACATCAAAGAAGAAAGATGTAGGTGGGAAGCGGTGTATTGCGGCCGCCTTTAACAACCCAAACACAGCCGGTGTTTCCTTGTTTACATTCCCGAAAGATGACGTGACGCTTTACTATGGAACAGAGCGGTCAAGCGAACATGGTTCCCGACCACATGTCAACCGGCAGGTTTCGGTGAGAAAATTGTGGTAATAAGTCGGCTCTTACCGTAGACATGAGCGGAGAGCTTGCGTTGTTCCTCATGCACCTGTCAAAGAGGCAGCTGCGGACTCTCTTGCCTCCTCCCACCGGCTGCCCCTGAATGGGGGATGCTTCCACAGTGGAGGAGGGCGGAAAAAAAAATCTCAGCCCGGCCCCAATGGCTGCCTTCTCTTTGCTTCGTCGAGAAACGTGGCGGTCGCGACACCCCTCCGACTTTCAGTTACGACCATATAATCTTACTAAAACACTAGTAACACAGTAAGCAGATAAGGGATTTTCCAGAATTTTCCTATTAAATGTGTCTAATAACATCTGAATCGCTCCCACTGCCCTCGTCTTTTTATTTATTTTTTTATTCATTTATTTTTTTCTAGTCCTTCACTTTTACTTTCCTCATCCACGAATCATTCATCCTCGCTCAAATTAATGGGGAAATCGTCGCTTTCTCGGTCCGAATCGCTCTCCCTGCTGGTGGCCATGATTGTAAACAATGTTCAGATGTGAGGAGCTCCACAACCCGTGACATCACGCGCACATCGTCTGCTACTTCCGGTACAGGCAAGGCTTTTTTATTAGCGACCAAAAGTTGCGAACTTTATCGTGGATGTTCTCTACTAAATCCTTTCAGCAAAAATATGGCAATGTCGCGAAATGATGAAGTATGACACATAGAATGGAGCTGCTATCCCCGTTTAAATAAGAACATCTCATTCCAGTAGGCCTTTAATTTTGTTTTGTACAGCAGACTCTAGATGTGGACCCTGGGAATGTTATTCAGCTTACCGCCTTCTGTGCTGTTTGGAGTGTCGGGGACAAGTTGGGTCCATATTTGAAATTTTGCAAGGCGACATAGTTCTTTTCTGCAGAGACGGTGCAGCTGGGGAACATCCACCTGCAGCAACACACACACACACACACACACACACACACACACACACACACACACACACACACGGATGACACATCCTCAGGTAATGTGATGTGACACCTGGACTCGGCTCTCTCAGGCACTTTCCCCTTCCAACTTGCACCTTGACGAATTGTGAAGGATTGGACATTTCCAGGAAGGCCAGCACGATCGGATCAAAGTCAGTTCAAACTTGTAAAGAAAAGTCTTTGTCATAGCGAGAAGAGAGCGTGTTCTGCATAATAAAACATGCTGACTTATGTTGATGACCCAATTTATGAGTTGCGAGTGTTGGGTTACATTTTGGAGTCATTTTTATGAAAAGCAATCCTTTTTTGGGGTTGTAAGGGTATTATTTGAACTCAATTTCTGGGTTTTCAAAACTATGAACCATTTTTGAGTAACAATTTTTTATTATAGGGGTACTTTTTTTTCTTCTCATTAACATTATTTACAAACTGCATTTCCATATGAGTTGGGAAATTGTGTTAGATGTAAATATAAACGGAATATAACGATTTGCAAATAGAATAGAATTAACTTTATTTTCATTATATTTGCATATAACAGGATTAAAGACTCCAACTTAAGGTGCGGTAGTGGGAACAAATATGGGGTGAAATAAAGGACATAAGAGGTAATAAAGGAAAAACTAACAATTGAAATAAACAGACTACTATCCAATAAAAATAATAAGCAATTCTGTACAATATACAAAACACTATAGAAGTACAAAATACAAATACTGTACAATATACGGAACAAGACGAGTACTGAAGTAATAAATAACAATCAGTGACGGACGTAAATCCTTTTCAAGCCATATTCAGTTGAATATGCTACAAAGACAACATATTTGATGTTCAAACACATGAACTTTATTTTTTTTTATGCAAATAATAATTAACTTAGAATTTCATGGCTGCAACACGTGCCAAAGTAGTTGGGAAAGGGCATGTTCACCACTGTGTTACATCACCTTTTCTTTTAACAACACTCAATAAACGTTTGGGAACTGAGGAAACTAATTGTTGAAGCTTTGAAAGTGGAATTCTTTCCCATTCTTGTTTTATGTAGAGCTTCAGTCCTTCAACAGTCCGGGGTCTCCGCTGTCCTATTTTACGCTTCATAATGCGCCACACATTTTTGATGGGAGACAGGTCTGGACTGCAGGCGGGCCAGGAAAGTACCCGCACTCTTTTTTTTACGAAGGCACGCTGTTGTAACACTTGTCTTGCTGAAATAAGCAGGGGCGTCCATGATAACGTTGCTTGGATGACAACATATGTTGCTCCAAAACCTGTATGGACCGTTCAGCATTAAAGTCCTACTGAAAGCCACTACTAGCGACCACGCAGTCTGATAGTTTATATATCAATGATGAAATATTAACATTGCAACACATGCCAATACGGCCGCTTTAGTTTACTAAATTGCAATTTGAAATTAAGTGTCGTGTAGAAAACGTTGGCTATGATAACTCGTATGATCAGGCGTGCGTGTGACGTCTCGGGTTGTAGCGGACATTTTTTTCCAGCCCGATCCAAGCTATAAGTAGTCTGCTTTAATCGCATAATTCCACAGTATTCTGGACATCTGTGTTGCTGAATCTTTTGCAATTTTTTCAATTAATAATGAAGACGTCAAGGCAGAAAGATGGAGGTGGGAAGCTTTTAGCCTTTAGCCACACAAACACACGGTGATTCCTTGTTTAAAATTCCCGGAGGTGAAGCTTTACTATGGATCAGAGCGGTCAAGCCAACATGGATCCCGACTACATGTCAACCGGCAGTTTTTGGTGAGAAAATTGTGGAAATAAGTCGCCTCTTATTGATCAGCGGGGCCAGCGTCCACAATTTGGTTATTTTTGAGTGTGTGGTGAGGAAGTATAATGTTTGTTGAAATCCCAGAATCCAGGATCACAAGCATGCTTAATGTGAGCGAGCAACTTCATGCGGAGTACAAACACTTTACGTCTTCAAAGAAGAAGTAAATCAAAATGCTTCTATGCCAGTGCGCTGGCGGCCATGACTTGAAGAACTTCTATCGGTGGTCAGGATTTCACAAAATAAAAGGCTGGGTGCTTGCATTGGCTGGTTAATCATTGATTGGTGCAGCTTGTACTTCCTCTTGTTTGACTACCTGCTTGATGTTTATTATCCACCAAGCTGAAGTCAGAGACAAGTATGTCATGTGCCCGGGGACGGCGTGTGTGGGAATTGGCTTCCAAGTAGAAAAGGGAAATGGTGCAACAAAGTGGAAACTTTGCGGTTGAACGCAATCTTTACAGGATGCTGCTTGACCTTGTATCTGTCAAAAAAGTGTAAAGATGACCCTTATAAAAAAATAATAGAACTGGTGCCACATCTAATTTTCTTAACACTTTTATAGTGGTACTTCTACTTAAGAGTGTTTTGACATAATAGTATATGCAAGTAGTTGGTGTTGCAAATATGAATGCAACACAATTGCATTTGATTAAAAACGTAATCACTTGACAGCCCTAATATGTATATATATATATATATATATATATATATATATATATATATATATATATATATATATAAATATATATGTATATATATATACATATATATATATATATATATATATATATATATATATATATATATATATATATATATATATATATGTATATATAGTGGATCCAACATAATAGTGAGAGTCCAGTCCATAGTGGATCCAACATAATAGTGTGAGAGTCCAGTCCATAGTGGATCCAACATAATAGTGAGAGTCCAGTCCATAGTGGATCTAACATAATAGTGAGAGTCCAGTCCATAGTGGATCCAACATAATAGTGTGAGAGTCCAGTCCATAATGGATCCAACATAATAGTGTGAGAGTCCAGTCCAAAATGTGGACAAAATGAGACAAAGAAGGAGTGGCATAAAACACTCTTTCTGTGGCAGCGTCGGAGAAAGTTGTACATGCAAACAAACTGTTGAGTCACAGTCCACGCAACGGTGAGTTCAAGGGCCGCTGAAATTAGTAGGACAAAACGGCGTTCGCCAAATAGTGAAGTGAATTATATTTTTGTGAATTATATTTTTATAGCGCTTTTCTCTAGTGACTCAAAGCGCTTTACATAGTGAAACCCAATATCTAAGTTACATTTAAAGCAGTGTGGGTGGCACTGAGAGCAGGTGGGTAAAGTGTCTTGCCCAAGGACACAACGGCAGTGACTAGGATGGCGGAAGCGGGAATCGAACCTGCAACCCTCAAGTTGCTGGCACGGCCACTCTACCAACCGAGCTATGCCGCCTCGATGGACAGTTGTGCGTTTGGTTCAGCAGGCCGGGGACGTTTTTCCCGGTTTATTTGGGTAAGCACTCCATTTATGTAAAAATAGCATGGCTTCAAATTACAAATAGTCTCATCAGTAAAGCATAAACAAAAATATATTAGACTATGGGCTTTTCTAATAATTAGTAAGGTTTGTGTCGTGTTCATCCAGAAACTATATTACAACAAAAAATATATTTGTCACCCCACTTTTTTACATTTCCATACATTTTTGAAAAAGCTCCATGGAGCCACCAGGGCGCCGCATGTGGCTCTCGAGGCGCGGGTTGCTGACCCCGAGCTAGACCAAGATTATCAGCGACAATTGGAACCTTCCGGTCTCTTAGTGAAGTTGACATGGAGGATGGCAGATTATTCATAACCAGCCAGCTGAAAGTTATCTCACTTTGATGTTGCTATTGTCTGCTCGTCACCCTCTTTATTCAACAATCTCCGGGGACAGCAAAAAGAAAAGGGCAAAGTACGGCGTGACTTTAATGTGGCATAAATCAAGCTTCAAGTTTGGCACAACAATGACGTTAGCTCGTTAATCATCAGTAGCAAACAAGAAGGCAATGAAAAGTTACAAATCGGAGAGATAATTGCTTTGTGTTGACTTCTCCTTCTCGTGGGACTAGAAATACCAGCGTTGGATTTTTGTGTGAGGTGGTGGACTTGTCAGGTGTCGGTGAATACCACACTTTTTGTGTGTGTTTGTGTGTCATGCAAAAGCCAAGAGCAGTGAAGTTGTCACCTTGTACAAATGCTAGGGGTGTAACGGTATGTGTATTTGTATTGAACTGTTTCGGTACGGGGGTTTCGCTTCAGTTCGGAGGTGTACCGAACGAGTTTCCACACGGACATATTAAGTAGCGTACCGCACGTTGTGTAGACAATGCACGAAGAGGCACAACACACGGCATGCTAGCAGCGACCAGGCTACGATAGACTGACCATACCTCCTCTTTTTACCAGATATGTCCTCTTTTGTGGGGCTGTCCGGGTGGAGTTTCTTAAATACCTCAAATATCCGGAATTTTGAGTTAGGGTTGCGTGTATTTTCAATGTACGTTCAGGGTTATGAAGGGGTTAAAAACAAGACAATTTGTGCACACATCAACATTCGTGAGGGAAGGGCAGAGATCGAGAGAGTTACGATAAACTTGCATGCGTCGCCAGGCTCTGCTTTTTATCCATAGATTTATCAGATTACATTTTTCATTATTTATAGCAGGGGTGTCAAAAGTGTGCCCCGTAGGCCATTTGCGGCCCACAACTAATGTTTTAAAGGCCCACGGCACATTCTAAAGAATGAGACGTTGGAGCAGACGGAAGCCGGGAAAATGGGGATGAAGGCGATTAAATATGGAACTTGGAGACAAGGTATTTCGACATAAATGGATTGCTTACCCAAAAATCAACAGGAAACGTCCCCGGCCAGCTGGACCAGAGGAACAACTGTCCATCAAGTGAGTCACTTTAGTATCGATCATGATATGCGCAGCACGCCATATATATATATATATATATATATATATATATATATATATATATATAATAAACAGTTTCTCTTTTAAGCATAGGTATCATCTTTTATTACCACTGTTGTAAGGTGTGCTGGATGCAAGAATTTGCCATGATTGAATATTCAACATTATTGTCTTTGAGGTTCCAAATGTATTTGCTGAGTTCTGTAGAATTCCGCAAAGTCTGGATTCTAAAGGAGGCGTTGTGATTATTCCATCTTGTTTTGAACGCTCCTTCGGTTAATCCTACGTACGTGTCGGATGTGTTAATGTCCTTGCGTATTACCTTTGCTTGGTAAACGACTGATGTCTGTAAGCACCCTCCGTTGAGAGGGTAATCAGGTTTCTTGCGACAGTTACATTCCTTATTGGTTTCAAAGTCGTTTAGTCTGGGGGTAGGCAGTCCTTTGCGGAATTCTACAGAACTCAGCAAACACATTTGGAACCTCAAAGACAATAATGTTGAATATTCAATAACATGGCAAATTCTTGCATCCAGCACACCTTACAACAGTGGTAATAAAAGATGCAACCTATGCTTAAAAGAGAAACTGTTTATTATATATCATCCAGATCTATCATCCCTCAACAAGCGCAGTGAAATCATTTCAACATGCCGCCACAGACGGAAACACCTCCTAGGTAACACATGAGCCAATCACCACACCCTACGCCTGCCTGTACCCACCCACTCTGTGTTCTATATAAACCATTGTATGTGAATGCTTCCATTAAAATCTCCTGATGATTGAGGGAACCCCTCATGAAACAGTTCTGTAGAGATGAAGTAGTCTTGTGATTTTTTCCCACACCTACATATTGCGCTCTACCACGGTATCGAGCACTATTCTCTGGATAATCCAATCAAGACATATATATATATATATATATATATATATAGCACATGTTTTAATGTCCTTGGTGTATTATAAATTGAGCTTTAAAGTAAGTGGGGACATTTTCCTCACTTCTAAGTAGGCAGAGTAGTGTTGAGTAAGGAGTTACTTAGTCTGGACTTAGTTTTATGTAGTTTACTGATGGAGCCTCCAGTGAGATTGTTTATGGCAGCTGCTTAGGCGTCCTTGCAACCCTCAGGTCTTTGCACTAAGATGACAGTGAAGAGAAGAAACAAAAGCGTACTGAGTATGATATGTTTACCATACGGAGGCAGCAGCAGCAGTTTGAAGATGGTCTTTGATGTGATGTACAGGCTCAGGGGCCATGTTTTTCTAGCTGTTTTTAATTGCTCTGTCACCTGTAACATAATCCTTAAATGCAAATGTTCTGTTCGGATAGTTTAGCATGTGCTGTTCTACGCGTACATTTAATGTCTAAAAGTGTTTGAATGTTTTATGTTTGGAGCCCTGCTCTGACTTCTGCCACAACCAAACGCACCTTTTCATTTTGACATGAAGTGGATGCAGTTTGAACAGCTTTTGTGAAAATTGTTTACAAGCATTTATCGTAGAGTAAATAACACATTGATTGGTCATCTTTATCTGTGGCATGCACAATGTTACTGCTGGCTGAATGACTCCCATGCCAGTGGGCAGCCACTGTGTAGTGTAGTCTAGTGCCCAGGGAACTAATCCAGATCTTTGTGGTCAATGAAGCTAACTGGAGATTAACCTTAAATGCTTTTTTAATTGTGTTTATTTTTTTATTGCAGCAGCTTCAGCATGTGCAGCTTTGTGGTTAGCACATGTGCCTCGCTCACTTAAATCAGGGTTTGAATCTCTGCTGGAACGACTCATGTGTAGAGTTCCATCCATCTTCTTCCGCTTATCCGAGGTAGGGTCGCGGGGGCAGCAGCCTAAACAGGGAAGCCCAGACTTCCCTCTCCCAAGCCACTTGGTGCTGCTCCTAATCATGTGCCAAGGCACATTATTTATTTGACACTTAAATCTCTAGATCAGGGTTCATCAACACGGTGCCCGCGGGCACCAGGTCGCCCGTAAGGACCAGATGAGTCACCCGCTGGCCTGTTCTAAAAATAGCTCAAATAGCAACACTTACCAGTGAGCTGCTTCTATTTTTTAAATTGTATTTATTTACTAGCAAGCTGGTCTCGCTTTGCTTGACATTTTTAATTCTAAGAGAGACAAAACTCAAATAGAATTTGAAAATCCAAGAAAATATTTTAAAGACTTGGTCTTTACTTGTCTTTACTTTGCTTCTTATAACTTTCAGAAAGACAATTTTAGAGAAAAAATACAACCTTAAAAATGATTTTAGGATTTTTAAACACATATACCTTTTTACCTTTTAAATTCCTTCCTCTTCTTTCCTGACGATTTAAGTCAATGTTAAAGTATTTTTTTTTTTTTGTAAAGAATAATAAATAAATTTTAATTTAATTCTTCATTTTAGCTTCTGTTTTTTCGACAAAGAATATTTGTGAAATATTTCTTCAAACTTATGATTAAAATAAATAAAAAAAAATACTCTGGCAAATCTTGAAAATCCGTAGAATCAAATTTAAGTCTTATTTCAAAGTATTTTGAATTTCTTTTAAAATTTTTCTTCTGTAAAATCTAGAAGAAAAAATGATTAGTCTTTGTTAGAAATATAGCTTGGTCTAATTTTTTAAATATTCTAACAAAGTGCAGATTGGATTTTAACTTATTTAAAACATGTCATCAAAATCCCAAAAAATAATCTTAATCAGGAAAAAATACTAATGATGTTCCATAAATTATTTTTTTAATTTTTTCAAAAAGATTCGAATTAGTTAGTTTTTCTCTTCATTTTTTCGGTTGAATTTTGAATTTTAAAGAGTTGAAATTGAAGATAAACTATGTTTCAAAATGTAATTTTCTTTTTTTTTGTGTTTTCTCGTCTTTTAAACCGTTCAATTAAGTGTTTTTTTAATCATTTATTCTCTACAAAAAACCTTCCGTAAAAGGAAAAAAATGTACGACGGGATGACAGACAGAAATACCCATTTTATATATATATATACGATTTTAGCTGAGATAGGTGCCAGCGCCCCCCGCGACCCCGAAAGGGAATAAGCGGTAGGAAATGGATGGATGGATGGATACATTTATTTATTAAAGGTAAATTGAGCAAATTGGCTATTTCTGGTAATTTATCTAAGTGTGTATCAAACTGGTAGCCCTTTGCATTAATCAGTACCCAAGAAGTAGCTCTTGGGTTCAAAAAGGTTGGTGACCCCTGCTTTAAAGTCTACATCAACTTCACATCCATCTGTAAACATTTTTTTAATGTTGTTTTTTGTTGTTTGATTTCTGCCCTTTTTGTCAAAGAATTTTTTTAAATTTTTTATGGCTAACACACAAAATATGCAAAATCTTCCACAAATGTTTCAAAGTGGAATATTTGATGTGAAGTAATGGCAACCATTCATTAAAACATTGGTTTTGATTCAATATTATGTTTTGAGCAATGACAGTTAACACTTAATTCATTATAGACAAGGAAAGTGGCGCGGTTGGGAGAGTGGGTGTGCCAGCCACCTGAGGGTTCCTGGTTTGATCCCCACCTTCTACCATCCTAGTCACGTGCATAGTGTCTTTGAGCAAGACACGTCACCCTTGCTCTTGATGGGTTGTGGTTTGGGCCTTGCATGGACCATCAGTGTGTGAATGTGTGTGTGAATGGGTAAATGTGGACGTAGTGTCAAAGCGCTTTGAGTACCTTGAAGGTAGAAAAGTGCTATACAAGTATAACCCATTTACATTTAAAAATAAACACATTTTTATGCATATGTAAATATATTCAGTTATAAACATTCATGAATGCTTTATGATTTATTTTTTTAAGATGAGAGTTGTCTTCGACGTGCGGTCCTTTTGCAGCCTACGGTTTCATTTTTCATATGACAAAAATAACACTGAGCCCACAAAAATTGGGAAACTAAAGCAGTGTTTTTCAACCACTGTGCTGTGGCTCACTAGTGTGCTGTGATATACAGTCTGGTGTGCTGTGGGAAATGATGTCCATCCATCCATCCATCTTCTTCCGCTTATCCGAGGTCGGGTCGCGGGGGCAACAGCCTAAGCAGGGAAACCCAGACTTCCCTCTCCCCAGCCACTTCGTCTAGCTCTTCCCGGGGGATCCCGAGGCGTTCCCAGGCCAGCCGGGAGACATAGTCTTCCTAACGTGTCCTGGGTCTTCCCAGTGGCCTCCTACCGGTTGGACGTGCCCTAAACACCTCCCTAGGGAGGCGTTCGGGTGGCATCCTGACCAGATGCCCGAACCACCTCATCTGGCTCCCCTCCATGTGAAGGAGCAGCGGCTTTACTTTGAGTTCCTCCCGGATGGCAGAGCTTCTCACCCTATCTCTAAGGGAGAGACCCACCACACGACGGAGGAAACTCATTTGGGCCGCTTGTACCCGTGATCTTATCCTTTCGGTCATGACCCAAAGCTCATGACCATAGGTGAGGATGGGAACGTAGATCGACCGGTAATTTGAGAGCTTTGCCTTCCGGCTCAGCTCCTTCTTCACCACAACGGATCGGTACAACGTCCGCATTACTGAAGACGCCGCACCGATCCGCCTGTCGATCTCACCATCCACTCTTCCCTCACTCGTGAACAAGACTCCTAGGTACTTGAACTCCTCCACTTGGGGCAGGGTCTCCTCCCCAACCCGGAGATGGCACTCCACCCTTTTCCAATTATGTCATTTCACCTAATTGGCTTAAAAATATTTTTTTGCAAAGCAGTAATTACCAGTATCTGTGCTTAGCAGAGTAACCGTGTAATACTCTTCCATATCAGTAGGTGGCAGCAGGTAGCTAATTGCTATGTAGATATCGGGAACATGGTTTGTCGTGATCACAATATGTGGGAGGCAGTGTGCAGGTAAAAAAGTATCTAACACTTAAACCAAAAATAAACAAAAGACGAGTTGTCAGGCATGCCCCTGACAGTTTGTTTGTGGTTTAGTTTTTCCTCTGTGTGTGAGTAGTATTTCCTGTCTTTAGTTCCTGTCAGCACTCTTATTTTGGTTCAGTTTCCTGTTTGTCTCGCTGAGTGCTGTGTCCCCTCAGCTGCAACTGATTGGCACCTGGCCACACCTGGTGTCAATCAGCCCACTCCTATTTAGACCTGTTTTCTCCTCCAGTCTGTGCTGGATTATTGTCGTGTCGCTCTTGTCGTGTCCTGTGGTGTCGTGTCGTGTCATTGCAGCGTAGCGATAAGCTATATTTCGGTAGCAGTTTGTATCTTACTGTCTTTTGTTCCCTGCTTTCAATTTGTATTTGTACAACACGTAATGACTTCTGTTTTCCTGCTCGCTACCCGCTAGCTTCCACGCTAGGCCCTTTTGTTTTTGCTAGATTCCATGCTAAGCTCCTTCTGTTTTCTAGCTCCCATGCTAGCTCTTTTAGTTTGTTATTCGCCACATGCGCACTTTTTGTTGAACCCTTTTTGTTTGGTTTTGTCTTAGTGTTTAATTAAATCATGTTTTCCTATTCACTGCCTGCCTCCTTCTCTGCATCTTGGGGTTCGTCACCAACAAACTCTGACATGAGTGCCGCAAAGAAAAGGTATTGAAGCTTAGGGATGGCTATGCAAGACGAAACTGAACTGGCTGCAAAGTAAACAAAATCAGAATGCTGGACGACAGCAAAGACTTACTGTGGAGCAGACGGCGTCCACAAATTACATCCGTACATGACATGTCCTCACAAAGAAGGATAACTGAAATAGTCTTAATTGCTAAAACAAAGCAGGTGCGGGGAATAGCGTTCAAGGAAGACATGGAACTGCTTCAGGAAAATACCAACAATAGAGGAAAAGCCACCAAAATAGGAGCGCAAGACAAGATATAAAACACTACACACAGGAAAATAAGTCAGGGTGTGATTGATTGATTGATACTTTTATTAGTAGATTGCACAGTACAGTACATATTCCCTACAATTGACCACTAAATGGTAACACCCCAATAAGTTTTTCAACTTGTTTAAGTCAGGGTCCACGTTAATCAATTCCTTGTAATGAATGTGACAGGTGGTGACAGTACACCTACTTTGAGACAAGAGCTATAGTCATGCATTCTTGCTCACATCCAACAATTGCCACAACCACTTTTTACTGTCAATATCAGCTGCTGGGTTTATTTTTTTTGTTTGTTTCTGCTGATGGTGTGCCTCCGGATTTTTTTCAGTGAAAAAAATGTGACTTGGCTTAAAAAAAGGTTGAAAAACACTCAACTAGACCAATCAATCATCAATCAATGTTTATTTATATAGCCCCAAATCACAAATGTCTCAAAGGACTGCACAAATCATTACGACTACAACATCCTCGGAAGAACCCACAAAAGGGCAAGGAAAACTCACACCCAGTGGGCAGGGAGAATTCACATCCAGTGGGACGCCAGTGACAATGCTGACTATGAGAAACCTTGGAGAGGACCTCAGATGTGGGCAACCCCCCCTCTCTAGGGGACCGAAAGCAATGGATGTCGAGCGGGTCTAACATGATACTGTGAAAGTTCAATCCATAGTGGCTCCAACACAGCCGCGAGAGTTCAGTTCAAAGCGGATCCAAGACAGCAGCGAGAGTCCCGTCCACAGGAAACCATCTCAAGCGGATCAGCAGCGTAGAGATGTCCCCAACCGATACAGGCGAGCGGTCCATCCTGGGTCCCGACGAGCGGTCCATCCTGGGTCTCGACTCTGGACAGCCAGTACTTCATCCATGGTCATCGGACCGGACCCCCTCCACAAGGGAGGGGGGGACATAGGAGAAAAAAGAAAAGAAGCGGCAGATCAACTGGTCCAAAAAGGGAGTCTATTTAAAGGCTAGAGTATACAGATGAGTTTTAATGTGAGACTTAAATGCTTCTACTGAGGTAGCATCTCGAACTGTTACTGGGAGGGCATTCCAGAGTACTGGAGCCCGAACGGAAGACCAGTGTTTTTCAAACTTTTTTGAGCCAAGGCGCATTTTTTTGCGTTGAAAATATCTAGAGGCAGATCACCAGCAGTTAAAAAAACTAAATTCAGTTGACAGTAAAAAGTCGTTGTCGCAATTCTTGGATATGACTTTAAAACATAACCAACTACGTATCATATATATGTGGTCTTTGCTGTCGTCCAGCATTCTGTTTTTGTTTACTTTGTAGCCAGTTGAGTTTTAGTTTTGGTCTGCTTAGCCTTCCCTAAGCGTCAATGTCTTTTCTTAGGGGCACTCACCTTTTGTTTATTTTTGGTTTAAGCATTAGATACCTTTTTACCTGCACCCTGCCTCCCGCTGTTTCCGACGTCTACTAAGCAATTAGCTGATATGGAAGACTATTAGATTACTAAACAGCTTTAAAAAAATCTAGCTACACATTTAAACATGAACTTTACATCACATTAGCCAGTGTTTTTCAACCTTTTTTGAGCCAAGGCGCATTTTTTGCATTGAAAATATCCAGAGGCACACCACCAGCAGACATCGTTAAAAAAAATAAATTCAGTTGACAGTAAAAAGTCGTTGTCGCAATTCTTGGATATGACTTTACATCAGGGGTGCCCACACTTTTTCTGCAGGCGAGCTACTTTTCAATTGACCAACTCGAGGGGATCTACCTCATTTATATATATCATTTATATTTATTTATTTATGAAAGAGACATTTTTGTCAACAAGTTAAATGTGTTTAATGATAATACAAGCATGTGTAACACATATAGATGTCTTTCTTTCACAAAGACAAGAATATAAGTTGGTGTATTACCTGATTCTGATGACTTGCATTGATTGGAATCAGACAGTAATGATGATAACGCCCACATTTTCAAATGGAGGAGAAAAAAAGTTGTCCTTTCTGTACAATACCACATGAAAGTGGTTGGTTTTTGGCATCTAATTCATCCAGCTTCCATACACTTTACAAGAAAAACATTCCGTAGCTTGCTTGATTGACATTCACGGCACCCGAGGGTCTTGTGAGATGACGCTGGCTGCTGCCAGTTCATTATTATGAAAAAATGACAGAGAGGAAGGCCAGAAACACTTTTTATTTCAACAGACTTTCGCGCCGTCCCTTCCGTCAAAACTCTAAAGGCCGACTGCACATTTCCTATCTTCACAATAAAAGCCCTGCTTCATGCTGCCTGCGCTAACAAAATAAGAGTCTCAGAAAGCTGGCGTGCACAAGTGATGTGCACGCCAGCTTTCTGAGGGATCGCTTGTGCACGCCAGTTTTCCGAGACTCTGTATTTAGTTAGCGCAGGCAGCATGAAGCAGGGCTTTTATTGTGAAGATAGGAAATGTGCAGTCGGCCTTTAGAGTTTTGACGGAAGGTACGGCGCGAGAGTCTGTTGAAATAAAAAGTGTTTCTGGCCTTCCTCTCGGTCATATTTTCATAATAATGATCTTGCAGCAGCCAGCGTCATCTCACAAGACCCTCCGGTACCGTGAATGTCATTTAAGTGACGTCTTGGTGAAGATTGATGATCACTCATTTTTAGGTCTATTTTTTTTAAAAGCCTGGCTGGAGATCGACTGACACACCCCCCGCGGTCGACTGGTAGCTCGCCATCCACGTAATGAGCACCCCTGCTTTAAACCATAACCAACTACGTATCATATATATGTGGTCTTTGCTGTCGTCCAGCATTCTGTTTTTCTTTACTTTGTAGCCAGTTGAGTTTTAGTTTTGGTCTGCTTAGCCTTCCCTAAGCTTCAATGCCTTTTCTTAGGGGCACTCACCTTTTGTTTATTTTTGGTTTAAGCATTAGATACCTTTTTACCTCCACCCTGCCTCCCGCTGTTTCCGACGTCTACAAAGCAATTAGCTGATATGGAAGACTATTAGATTACTAAACAGCTTTAAAAAAATCTAGCTACACATTTAAACATGAACTTTACATCACATTAGCCAGTGTTTTTCAACCTTTTTTGAGCCAAGGCGCATTTTTTGCATTGAAAATATCCAGAGGCACACCAGCAGCAGACATCGTTAAAAAACAAAACTCAGTTGACAGTTAAAGTCATCGTCACAATTGTTAGATGTGACTTCAAACCACAACCAACTATGCATCAATACAAGTCTTGTCTCAAAGTAGGTGTACTGTCACATTGCAACATTTTTTGCTGTTTTACTGTCTGTATTGTTTTAGTTCTTATCTTGCGCTCTTATTTTGGTGGCTTTTCCTCTTTTTTGTGGTATTTTCCTGGAGCAGTTTCATGTCTTCCTTTGAGCGATATTTCCCGCATCTACTTTGTTTTAGCAGTCAAACATTTTTCTGTTGTTTTTATCCTTCTTTGTGAGGACATTGTTAAAGTTAAAGTAGCAATGATAGTCACACACACACACAAAGTGTGGCGAAATTTGTCCTCTGCATTTGACTCATCCCCTTGTTCACCCCTTGGGAGGTGAGGGGAGCAGTGAGCAGCAGCAGGAGTCATTTGTGGTGATTTAACCCCCAATTCCAACCCTTGATGCTGAATGCCAAGCAGGGAAGTATTGGCTCCCATTTTTATAGTCTTTGGTATGACTCGGCCGGGGTTGATTGTCATGTCGTGTTCGGATGTACATTGTGGACGCCATCTTTGCTCCACAGTAAGTCTTTGCTGTCGTCCAGCATTCTGTTTTTCTTTACTTTGTAGCCAGTTTCATTCTGCATAGCCTTCCCTAAGCTTCAATGCATTTTCTTAGGGGCACTCACCTTTTGTTTATTTTTAGTTTAAGCATGAGATACCTTTTTACCTGCACCCTGCCTCCCGCTGTTTCCGACATCTACAAAGCATTTAGCTGCCATCTACTGATATGGCTCTAGACTGCATCGACATTAAAAAAAAACACATCATTTCTCAGTAGAAGCATTTAAGTCTCACCTTAAAACTCATTTGTATACTCTAGCCTTTAAATAGACCTCCTTTTTAGACCAGTTGATCTGCCGTTTCTTTTCTTTTTCTCCTATGTCCCACTCTCCCTTGTGGGGGGGGGGGTCCGGTCCGATCCGATGGCCATGGATGACGTACTGGCTGTCCAGAGTAGGGACCCAGGATGGACCGCTCGTCCCGAGTCGGGACCCAGGATGGACTGCTCATCCAGAGTCGGGACCCAGGATGGACCGCTCGTCCAGAGTCAAGACCCAGGATGGACCGCTCGTCCAGAGTCGGGACCCAGGATGGACCGCTCGTCCAGAGTCGGGACCCTTGATGGACCGCTTGCCTGTGTATCGGCTTGCTGATCCGCCTCCGCTTGGGATGGTTTCCTGCTGGCTCCTCTGTGAACGGGACTCTCGCTGCTGTGTTGGATCCGCTTTGGACTGGACTCTCGCGACTGTGTTGGATCCATTATGGATTGAACTTTCACAGTATCATGTTAGACCCGCTCGACATCCATTGCTTTCCTCCTCTCCAAGGTTCTCATAGTCCTCATTGTCACCGACGTCCCACTGGGTGTGAGTTTTCCTTGCCCTTATGTGGGCCTACCGAGGATGTCGTAGTGGTTTGTGTTGTGGTTTGTGCAGCCCTTTGAGACACTAGTGATTTAGGGCTGTATAAGTAAACATTGATTGATTGATTGATCATTTGCAGACTAGAATTACTGGTTTGCAAAAATATTTTTAACCCAAATATGTGAAATTAGACATTCTCCCACGGCACACCAGACTGTATCTCATGGCACACTACTGTGCCGCGGCACAGTGGTTGAAAAACACTGCACTAGAGGAATGGTTCAAATGTGTGTTTCCCTGATTTTCCTGGCAATGTCCCCTACTTCCAAAGCGTGTCAAGCATGTTGACATGTGCCGTGCGTCCACTGGACATCTGTGCAATCACATCTGCACAAACTGGGGACATCTGGAGAAAAGCGACACAGTGAAGCAACTTAAGCACGCCGCACACGCCGGATAAACGCCGCATGAAATGAATGAATGATTCCTAAGTGTACATAATAATGAGCGCAGTAATCCATGACAGCGGTAAGTGTCCAGCCATCAGTACGTGGACGGCCTGGGCTGGCTGACCTTTATTTCCCTGCATCAGTATCAGCAATGTTATTGCAGAGTTGTCACAGCTGTGTTTACTTCTCTGTAATGCGATGCTATTTTGTTAGTCCTTCTTTCAAAGTGGCGCACGGCATGTGGAGACAGACGTGACGCAGCGTGTGGAAATGTCCGCCAGCTGGGGAACTGGGACTACTTTTCCTTCTTGCACAAAGCAGCGATAAAGCACAGCTCTCGTAATGACTTCTGTCAGCGGTGAGAGTTTGTCTGCGGCGAACTCAGACTGCGACGTACATTCACCCTTTCACCTTTAATGCACTGATTTATTATATCTGCTGTAAAATCACATTATGTTTAACCACATTTGTTTCTCGGTGTCTCTACTCCCTTGTGGGACTGCATTCTTTTCCTTCAAGGGTTTATAGGACAAACTTTACATAATCCCTCTCAAACGGCATCGCTGTGTAACGGTACGCCGTAACCACGTTTAAGTATGACCTTCATGATAAGGTCGGGGGGTTCGGTACATTTTCAGTCCATGAACTCGACAAAATATGAACCCCGTTTTAATATGAGTTGGGAAATTGTGTTAGATGTAAATATAAACAGAATACAATGATTTGCAAATCCTTTTCAAGCCATATTCAGTTGAATATGCTACAAAGACAACATATTTGATGTTCAAACTCATAAACTTTATTTTTTTTTTTTTGCAAATAATAATTAACTTTGAATTTGATGCCAGCAACACGTGCCAAAGTAGTTGGGAAAGGGCATGTTCACCACTGTGTTACATCACCTTTTCTTTTAACAACACTCAATAAACGTTTGGGAACTGAGGAAACTAATTGTTGAAGCTTTGAAAGTGGAATTCTTTCCCATTCTTGTTTTATGTAGAGCTTCAGTCCTTCAACAGTCCGGGGTCTCTGCTGTCGTATTTTACGCTTCATAATGCGCCACAAATTTTTCATGGGAGACAGGTCTGGACTGCAGGCGGGCCAGGAAAGTACCCGCACTCGTTTACTACAAAGCCACGCTGTTTTAACGCGAGGCTTGGCATTGTCTTGCTGAAATAAGCAGGGGCGTCCATGATAACAACATATGTTGCTCCAAAACCTGTATGGACCTTTCAGCATTAATGGTGCCTTCACAGATGTGTAA
Source organism: Nerophis ophidion (assembly GCF_033978795.1). Taxonomy (NCBI): domain Eukaryota; kingdom Metazoa; phylum Chordata; class Actinopteri; order Syngnathiformes; family Syngnathidae; genus Nerophis; species Nerophis ophidion. The sequence continues at coordinate 76,661,369 of NC_084617.1, read as the reverse complement.
GTTACCCATGCCTTGGGCACTAATACACCCCCATACCATCACACATGCTGGCTTTTACACTTTGCGCCTATAAAAATCCGGATGGTTATTTCCTCTTTGTTCCGTAGGACACCACGTCCACAGTTTCCAATACTAATTTGAAATGTGGACTCATCAGACCACAGAACACTTTTCCACTTTGTATCAGTCCATCTTAGGTGAGCTAGGGCCCAGCCAAGCCGGCGGCGTTTCTGGGTGTTGTTGATAAATGGGTTTTGCTTTGCATAGTAGAGTTTTAACTTGCACTTACAGATGTAGCGATCAACTGTAGTTACTGACAGTGGTTTTATGAAGTGTTCCTGAGCCCATGTGGTGATATCCTTTACACACTGATTAAGCGTTTTGATGCACTACCGCTTGAGGGATCAAAAGTTACGTGCAGTGATTTCTCCAGATTCTTTGAACCTGTTGATGATATTACAGACCTTTGATGGTGAAATCCCTAAATTCCCTGCAACAGCTGCTTGAGAAATGTTGTTCTTTACCAATTTGCTCAGGCATTTGTTGACAAAGTGGTGACCCTCGCCCCGTCCTTGTTTGTGAACGAGTGAGCATTTCATGGAAGCTGCTTTTAAAGCCAATCATGGCACCCACCTGTTCCCAATTAGCCTGTTCACCTCTGGGATGTTCCAAATAAGTCTTTGATGAGCATTCCTCAACTTTCTCACTCTTTTTTGCCACTTGTGCCAGCTTTTTGGAAACATATTGCAGGCATAAAATTCCAAATGAGCTAATAGTTGCAAATAATAACAAAGTTTACCAGTTCGAATATTAAATATCTTGTCTTTGCAGTCTATTCATCCATCCATCCATTTTCTACCGCTTATTCCCTTTCGGGGTCGCGGTGGGCGCTGGCGCCTATCTCAGCTACAATCGGGCGGAAGGCGGGGTACACCCTGGACAAGTCGCCACCTCATCGCAGGGCCAACACAGACAGACAACATTCACACTCACATTCACACACTAGGGACCATTTAGTGTTGCCAATCAACCTATCCCCAGGTGCATGTCTTTGGAGGTGGGAGGGGCCTATCCCCAGGTGCATGTCTTTGGAGGTGGGAGGAAGCCGGAGTACCCGGAGGGAACCCACGCATTCACGGGGAGAACATGCAAACTCCACACAGAAAGATCCCGAGCCTGGATTTGAACCCAGGACTGCAGGACCTTCGTATTGTGAGGCAGACGCACTAACCCCTCTGCCACCGTGAAGCCTATTCAATTAAATATAAGTTGAAAATGATTTCCTAATCATTTTGTTCTCTTTTTATTTAGCATTTACACAAGGTGACAACTTCACTGCTTTTGTTACGCCTTATGATCACCGAGACAAACAACCTGCTTGAACGCACATTGACTGAGTACATTCTAGAACACCTTCCACATGAGTTCCTTCATTTCATTCCGCAGGAGAAGTAAGAGCTAGCAGGTTCTATCCCAGCATCGCAGACATTATTCAACATCGTGCTCTTCCCTTTTTGGCTCACACTTCTCAATTCTTCTCCCAGAGGACTCAGACAACATCATCTTGCCTTGATACTTCACTGGGGTCTCGGCCCCTTTAGTCTATTAATGGCAGCCTGAGAGAACATCTCTGAACGGTTCTTGGAACCGGGATGTTTTCAAGGCACTCACACAATTCTCATGATCAGTGAGCCGTGGCGCATGGGCCAAGCTGGTCTACATCTGAAGTATCTACGGACTATCCCTCGGTCGGGTTTGATTTATTCTACAACTGCAGGCTTCAATGTCAAAGTTCACAACACAGTCGGGGGGCCTGATAATCTTAGTTTAGTTGGACGCATCTAAGTTCCGTCCATGTATGGGCTGTGTGTTGACCACTGTATCTCATATAATCCTTTTTGTGGTCAAACCAAGTCTGTGATTTAGCCTTTCAGGTCTGCAGCACTGTGGGTTGTATCTAGGTCAGAATGTATTTTAGTGCCTTCAGAACAAGCAAGAGGGCATGTTTTCTGCTTCA